>NW_020291488.1:101865-305565 GCF_003184765.1 Aspergillus aculeatinus CBS 121060
CAGCTCGGTGTGTGCCATGCTGCATCGGTAGCTCAACCGGTGCACCAGAGTCATGCCGCAGAACAAAGCAAATTGTCCTAAGGCTATTCGCCGCGAAGGTGAGAAAATGGTCATCGTGCGAGAGGCACGGGTGGCTAATATCTTTCGTGGGAGGAGCTACTAACGACGGCGCTGAGGTCATTCTTGATTACCTTCGTGCGTATTCACCCCAGCCTCAGTGTCTTGTTTCTCCCTCGGCCTCTGACACATTGTCTAGAGAGACAGAAGTACGGCCAGTCATTCCCAGTACACATCTGCTCTTATCGCTTTGCAAAGTAACAGCTAACTGTTACTTGTGATTCATGGACACAGTCGCCCGTATTCGGTATGTTAGTAGATGGGAACACTAATCCCGAAGTGGCCAGACCTGCTCCTGCTGAAATGAGGCAGGCTATCGAGATATCAGCCAACCTACACACAGCGGTTACCAAGGGTAAGTCCTAAACTGGATTCTGTTGGGTGTAGTTGAGCTCATTTCTCGCGCCATGGCATCTTCCACAGCGTATGCCGCCAGAGCATTACGAGACTTGTGGCACGACAAGCAGATTGGAGGACAGACAGCGGGTAAGTTAGATCATCTTGATCTCGTGTCGATGAGTTTTGAACAGCACTGAACTTGAGGGCCCTCTTCATCTATAGGGAAACAAGTCGTGTATCACGCTTTACAAGAAGCTCCCAACGAGGTCACATCGGAAACCTTCGTAACCCTGGATGAGCACATTGAGAAAGCTCAGGGCAAGCTTTCCAGTCTTCAGATCCACAAGAAAAAGGTACGCATGGAGCTCGCAGCCCTCCATGCGAAACCTTTACTGTCTGAGCTTCGTCGAGATGTGGATCAACTTGGTCGAGATCAAGCAACAACCCGGACAATCTGGCTCACAATAGAGGGGAATGCTTCGATGCCCGTGCCCGTGCATATGACAAGAGCACGTGCCGAAGAAGATTGGAAGCGCTGGAAAAAGCACGCTAGCAGTCGTGCTCGGATCTGCCGTGACCTATGGCGAAGGTGCTTGGATGCGTTGCCAGGCGACACAGCTTGGGAAGAGCTCTGGGTATGGGGGATCATGGTCTCATTTCCAGCCTTGAATGGTTCTAATTAGTGACTACGCAGGAATCTCTAGGATTAGAAGGGCCCCCGTTACGCCGATCACTTGATCACTCGAGCTCGTGAAGAAAGTCAGTGAAGAGGCAGGGTGGAAGGGATTGGTCTCTGATCGGCGGCGGTCGATCCCTGGTCTTGAGAAAGCGCATGTGTGCAAACTGACTTACGGGTTCGTGGGGGAGACGCAGCTTAATACTGCACTCTATCAGTATCGTTTTGTTTTTCGATAACTTGATATGTACAGTACCTTGTAAGTTTGAGTCTCCGCTAATTCTGAAGGACGTTCATTAGTCAGTATAATATATTGAAGTCATCTGAACATGTTGGATTCTTGACTGTATTTTGTCTGTAGCACCGACAGGCAAGTATAGGCCAGGCTACTTAAGGAGAACCTGCATCCATTAAGAAGAAGAAGAGAAAGAGGAGGAAGAGGAAGAGGAGATTCCCGTGATATATAATTATTATATGGTACTCGTACAGTACTAAGTCCAATCTGGTATTGTGTCTGGTAGATTCATTTGCCCGCTTTTCTAAGGGTTTCCCTATTTCTTGTACTGTATGAAGTATACCATACTGTACATACATGCTGTACGAGTCGTCAACACTAGTAGTCTACGAAGTACTCTCTATCTAATAGTTACCAGTAAGTTATTGCAATTGCACCTTTTTTTTTTTTTTTTTTTTCGGCGGCTCACCGCCCACGGATTTCCCCCTCCTTTGATCATCCCGAGGATGGACTTCATCCGCTCGCTCAGACTGAAGTACGAGCGAGTACTGTAGGACCGTTCAACCTAGTTGTTTTTTCCTTCCTTCCCTAGTCGTTTCCACCACCCTTCCCTCACCAATTTCCTATCTTTGTCCGATAATCCTCCGGCGGATTTTCGGATCTCCTTGCGTGTGTTGCTGCGCTGCCATCACCTTTGCCCACCTTGGCGATGCAGCTGTCGGCATCCCGCAGCCCTTCTCCGCCTATTCAACCTTCTTCCCCTCCTTCCAACACCACCACCACCACCACCACCACCACCACCACCAACACCACTATCACCACCACTCCAATTCACCCTACCACCACCGCTTCCTCCTCCCCCTTCGCCCCCTCTTCCTCCTCTATCTGTCCTTCTTTCACTGCCGCCGTCGTTCTGGTTTCCCACTCTTCGACTCGCACCTCAAATCACTTTTCGAGTGGCATGAAAGGTCGCGCGCCTCTCCCGGTCCCCTCCGGTCCTCAATCACTCCAGAACGGTCATTCCCGCAATCCCTCCGGCTTCGACATGGCTGCCCGCAGTCCTCCCAATCAAAGCAGTAAGTCATATATGTCTCGTTCCCAGCCCCGCAAATCGATCTGCTCCCTTTGCCTCCCCGCACTTCTTCATATATGGCATAATTGACGGCATTGCATTCGGCTTGTTGCCTTTCACTTGTGCTTCTCTGTCATCAATTTCATTACACTTCCCCCCCCCATGCATGATCAATCGCTAATGCTTTTACAACTGTCCCTACTCAGATACCAAGCATGTGCCTTGCAAATTCTTCCGCCAGGGTGCTTGCCAGGCCGGGCCTGCATGTCCCTTCCTTCACTCCACTGATGCAGCAATAGACTATGCGCCTTGTAAATATTTCACCAAGGTATTAGATAGCTAGGCCGCCTATCATGAGCCTTGTGTGTTCCAGAATTTCCTCCCACGGCTGACAGCTTGTGCTTTGGATATAGGGTAACTGCAAATTCGGAGCGAAGTGTGCGCTGGCGCATATTCTGCCCGACGGCCGACGTGTCAACCGCCCCAACCCAGGAATGGGACTGGGTGGTGGTCACCTAAATTTGGGTGGTCGTGTTAATCCGCAAGCCTACGTGAACCAGGATTCTGCCTTGACCAACTCTGTTTTGTCGCAGCAGCGGATGAACGGCCATGACCCAAGATATGCCCCTCAGCTTCCGCCCCAGTCACCACCACCACAACCGTTGCCCTATGATGCGATTCCTACTATCGATACTGGACTGACATCCGACACTAATTCCAAGTACGGGTCGCCTGTCGACGATGTACGATATCCCATGTCACCAAATCACCGCCATCTGACTGCACTGGATGCTCCCCTTCCCGCGTCGTTTGACAGCCAAGGCATTTCGCACGCGGCTCGGTATGGCCCGGTTGCGGCTTCCATGCCGTCGAAATTCGGGTTAGAACTGTCGCCTCCAGCACAACGAATGGGCGCACCATCAGATGCCCTTCGAACCCTTCGGGACACGGCTTACGGATCCGATCTCAGGAAATCATCTTTCATTGGGTCATCGCCCCCTACCCTACCAGAAGATGGAATGGGCCCCCGCTTCCTTCATTCCCAACGCCCCATCAAGACACGAATGCTCTCGGCAAGTGTGCCACGACCCACCGCTCTGGATGACTGGGACGATAGCAATTTCCCAATGGAAGAAGACTACCTGCCGATCAACTTACACGACGATGTTCTTACCCCACAGGAGCGACTTCGGCGCCTCTCGCGCACCGATCATGATCTGAGTTCGAGCCATCGCGAGCTCAGCGGACTGGGCATGACTGGCACCAGTTTCTCCAAAGTGGGCTCTCCCTTGGCTTCCAGCCCATCCCGATTCGGGGCTTTGTTTGCCAAGCAGCGGCAGAAGCGAGAGGAAGACGCCCATGGTAGTACGTCTCTGACACACATTGGCTCGCCTTTGCGGGAGTCTTCGTTGAATCTAGGCACCAGCCCGAGCCTGGGCCCAATCGGCAGCCGGCAGATCTCTGGAGACATCTCTCCGTTCGTGTCGAGTGCCCCTCGCCAACCGTCGATGTCCATGATCTCTCAACAGCTCAGTGGCATGTCTCTACACCCCGGTCCCCCTCGCCATTCGGCATCTACAGGCCCTAGCAGCCGTCTGGATCGTACCATCTCATCGCCGGTCAGTACCAGCAAGATTGACGAAGAGCAAAGTGACCTGGTTTTTTCCATGGAAGAAGAAGAGAACAACAAGCGAAACAGCAGTTCTTGGGATTCTCACAAGGCGGATTCAAATGACGATGAGCCGACTTCCACGAACAACCCAGAGTTCCAGCCTTAACTCGCTGAAACATTATCGCAGTCCAATCTACTGCCGATGCCTAATAATCGATTCTATGCACCATCAATCCTTCCGTGGAAAGAATGGAATCGAACTCGTATTTGGAACCCTGAATTCAGCAAGCCTTTTCGCACAGAAGAACAAGCTAGCATCACAGGTGGGTACCAGTTCATACCCCGGTCCATTTATGACGTCATTCAAGACTACACAGAAATGTTGGAGGGAATTTTTCATAGAACTGTTGAATTTTTTCTGGAGTTATACTGCATCTGCCTCTAATATTCGCCATTGCGCCGCATTATATGATCTGTTAGACAAGGGATGTTTTGTAACGAGGTCAGGTTGTTCCCAATTCTGCTTGTGACTCCCCGCTTGATCTTTCCCCATATCATTCTTCTCTATCCTGGCCTTTTTGGTCTCTCCCATCGTTCATTACGCCATATCACTACATTACATGGCACTTCTGAATCCCGACAAAATGCAATATGCACAAAGTTCATTGGGCGATCTTTCGGGGCAGCAGCATTATCATCATTCTCTTCACCTAGTGTACATTCTACTGGCATATATCATTTTCCTCTTCGAAGCATGCTTGTCTCTCACGATCTGTGCTTGTCTTCTAATTCTAGTCTACTAGCCTGCAGCCAACAGTCAATATGGTGTTGGGGGTTACGCTCCTAGCTCGTTTGCCATGTTTATAGGTTTGTGTTTTCTATTATCATTTTGATAATTCTTCTCGTTTGTTCCTTTGCTTGCGAATCCAATGCTGAAATTTCAACCACGTAAGTATGAAATTGTGGGTGATCGATAAACGTACGACATCTGTCTGTCCCTTCTGCTGTTTTCTCCAGTGGAATTGGTTCTGTCGAGATGCCATGAGTTGTTGATGTAGCAAAGGGGGGTGGGGATGGGTGTGGAAGAAGCAGACATAATTTTACTATACAATCACTATTTGGGACGAGGTAGGCATAACCATGACGACCCTGGTCATAATTGAATAGACTTATGAACGTATACATCAATAGTTCATAATACTTATCAACGCCCAATTCAGAAATTCGCCTATCTAGCCACAATTCTCGACAAGAACACTTTGGTTTGTTTTCGGTCCACCATTCCGAATGTATGCCGAGTAGTCAACAGTGGCTCATAAGGGAGCGTTTCTTTTCGTCAGCTTTTCGTGTCAACGTCAGACATATACATGGCACTACCTTTAAGGCTAACAAACAGTGCGTTCTGTGAGTGAGATTGGATATGCGCTGTCTTCTCGTGCGAGACTCGATCGGCTATTCTCCGCTGTTCGTGTGCCTTGATATCTGCTCGCCTGACACTTTCTCCTTCATTTTGATACAAAATTTCATAGAGCTTGTCCGTGCCTGCCACAATTTGACTTGTCATGGTGTCCCAAGCCTTGACTGTGAGCATCTCCACTTGAGTTTCAAGAGCAGCTTTCTCATCTGCTCGGGGGCGCTTGACAATTAATGCCTGTCCCGCTTGATCCTGCGTCCCTTTGCGTTTCTTGGTCTCCACTAGTCTGCGCCGCTCCTCCTTTGCGGCCAGATACTTGAGAGAATGTCCCAGTTTCTGCTGATAAGATGAAATGATGTCTAGAGGTGGGGTCGAGAAGAAGAGGATATGACCTTGGTCATCACAGTGGAACTGTTCGCGGACATTTGCGGGTATGGCGGCGTTTGCAGTATCACTCAGATGGAAGACTTCGATGGGACGAGGTGCATTAGGATTAAAGGTTGTCACCGTAGATCCATGTAGACGGTTTCCATGATACGGCATGTAAGGGGTTGACTGGGCGGCCGAGAAATGATGGGACACAGCCGGAGCTTGGTAGGCGCTAGGGTGTGGGGTCTGCGGCACGAACCCGCTGGAGCTTCTCGGTAACCCATGCTGAGAAGGCTGAGTCGGAGGAATTTGGGGCTGAGAAAAAGCCATCGGAGGGCCCGGGGCTGGCGAGCTCTGAGTTGGAGGTACGGCTACAGCTGGCGAGCGGGCCGTAGCAGGCAATGCGCTCGCCGCGGCACCGGTGCCTTGATTCTCTACACTGGACCGTGGAGGGATTTGGCTAATCGATGACTGCCGAAGTGGAGCTGAGGGCAAAGCTGGCTGAGGTAATGACGGGGGTGGAGAAGGCGTGGGCTCCGGAGGTGGTGATTCCTAGGATCAAGATAATAGGGTCAGTAGTTTTTTCCCTCACAATTGACGCCAAGTGAGATGTTTGGAGGGGCCCTACGTTCTCATCACGCGGGCGGCGATGAACCGCGCCAACAACAGGCGGTGCATTCTCAGCTCCCCATGTTGGCTTTGGAAGATCGTCGGTTTCCGTTGCATCAGTCCTGAGCAAGTGTTTGATAGGGCTTGGGATCTTTTTGATCCGTCGGGGAGCTTCGAACAAGTCCATCTCGTAGTCCTTTTCCCTGACCTCATCAGGGAGACAACTAGCCCAAGTCTTGATCTTGTTCAGTTTATGCTTCTCTTCATTGTAGCGGGCTTCGCAAACGTAGACATCTTTGTTGGGAGGTAGGCCTCGAGGCCGTCCGCGATTGTAACGGGTGAAGAACATGACAAAGCATCTATCGACAATCTCTTCAACCCGATGATCGCGGTATTGTCCTGTTTTCACCACCTCGTTGGGGTAGAAGTGCTTCTCCACATGATGGACCGTTTGTTCGGGGCGATAGTACCAACAAGCATTGACCCATTTCTCTCCCTCTGAATCCTGCCATGTGCGATATATTTGCGCCACAATAGGCTTCGTCACGTCATTAAGGTTCTGGATATGGACCCAATCGCCGACCCTCCATAATTCCGACTTGTGAAGAATTCCTTCCGGCAACGGCAGACGTCCATCCTCCATCAGGTACTCGCTGTCTGGTTTCTTCTTCTCTAGGTCGGCAAGCTTTCGTGCTTCCAATTGCAAATCAACGGCATCCTTGTAGATCTGACTGTCAGGTTGATTATAGGCCTTCGCGTTGTTGAACATGAGTTCCATGTCTCTCATGAAATGGTCTACCGAATTGTATTTCTTTCTTTTCGACTTGCGCTTGATGATATCGATGGCAATCGGTTCCTTGGTTTCAACATAATAATCCGGATACATGGCCTTGTCGGGTAAGCGTTCGAAATGTCGCACTTTGAGTTGATTGTTAGGCCCTTTTAGCTTTCGGATGCCCTTTAGAACAGCTTTGATCCTTGCCTCCATAGGGGTATCGACACGCGGTGGTCTGCCTCTCTTCTTCCTTACTTCCGGCTCATTGGACTTTTGGCCATCATCTTTCCCCGTATCACGTTTGCTGCCTGCACGAGGTCCCCTTTTCTTTTTGCGCCGACTTTCTTCGTCAGAATCCTCTTCCTCGTCGTCATCGTCATCGTCATCATCTTCCTCCTCATCCTCTTCGGGGAGAGGGTCTGCTTCAGGTATCTCCCCGAGGTCGGGGAGTTCGGCATCCTCTGCAGAAATAATGCCTTGTTTCACCAACTTCTCAAACTCGGCAACGAAGACATCCTTGATGACGAGAGCATCTTCGTAAGCCTGAGACTTAGGGCGGTTATAAGTCTGTGCATTATGGGGGATCTAGTGCCAAAGCCATGTCAGTTCCCGCCAGACATTACTCCTCGTGGAAGAGGCACAGGATTGATGCATGAATCACAAGGTAACAATAGTACTACATACCAGTGCGCAGTCGCGCACAAAGTCAGCGAATCCCTTATATTCACGTTTGTTGATCTTCTGCTTCAGAATGCTGAGTGCCATCGGCTCCTTAATAATGTCATAATAGTCAGGAACAAGGCGTTTATTGACGCTGCGTTGGAACAACTTGGACGGATCATGGCCACTGCGTTGATTGTGAATTAGTCAGTTAGCTAGCTGGAATGCTGGGGGATAATATGCGATACACAGCGCACAAAAGGTGGAATAAAGCTGTGACAAGAAGACCGGACTCACTCCTCTTCTCTGAATTCATAAATCGCCATGACAACATCCATCATAGATCTCAATTGTTCGTCAGAAACAGTGCTAGTTGCGACCGAGCCATCGCGTTTGCCATCGCCTTCGATGGACTTCACCGGCTCCTCAGCAGCAGGTTGCGCTTGCGACGGCTCGGAGATGTTTGGCTCCATCTTTCGAGATAGCCGAGGCCACGGAGAGAAGAACCGCAAGTCAGGACCAAGCCGAATGGAATATACTACCACCAGCGTGAAAAAGGGGGTTTTTTTGGATTCAGCAAATAAGGGTGATATGAAGAGGATGCGACATAGAACAAGGAGAGAGTGTGCAAAGAAGCAGGAAGGGCGAGATTCATTCACCAACTATGCTGAGTCAGCCAGTGTGTATCATAACAGCTTAAATACTGTAATACGGCTGTGAAGGATAGAACGACACTGTCCCCTATAGTAAGATACCGTTTCACAAGTATGCAAACTGATCAAAACACATAACCAGCGAGCGATATATCCTGCCCTCTAGGAAATCTGGGGGGAAATCCGATCGATTAATGGATTATCTTGTATCCTTGCCTCCCGTTGGTTGTACTGTAGTCTACCTCTCAAACCAAATAAGAGTACTGATACAGTTTAGGCTTTGGCTGCACAATTTTGGCTCCAAGCCTCCGCGCTGCTTAATTGGTAGCTGGAAGTTCAGGCTTCATGGCTGGCATCTCCTCTTGAAATTGCCCAAGTCCTCCTGCATACGCCCAGCAAGAAAGCTTTGCGGTTGAATCGAAATCAAGTATACTGTTGACTAGCGCTCAAGTGATAGAAAAAAACCCTAGGGCCGAGTTTGATCGTGCAACTTGCAACTCCAGCAGATGCGCACCCGCCAGCCATGCCCCACCTTCCAGTCAACCAGGGATAAGTTACCTGGCCTACCTCAACCTACTTATATAAATGCTTATCCATAAAACTCATAGCAACATCTGATCAACTCAGACTAGTGCTACAAGACTACTTTGCCCAGCTAGTGGTCAAATGCCATCTAGATATACACATACTTGTTCTTCTGTCTTCGCTTCGAGCCACAATGAGAATCCGAATACGCGGTCCGACTGGACAGTCGACCGTTTCTCTAGATGACGAAGCAAATGTCGATGTACTCCGCAGACAAATCACAGAGTCAACCGGACTATCAGACTACGACGTGAAATATGGCTATCCACAAATCAAGCCTCTTTCGTTAGAGGGCTTCCCACCTAACCAGAAACTATCCGACCTGGGGATGACTCTGAATGGGGAACAGTTAATTGTCACGAGGAAAGAAGGCAGCCTCCCCTCTGACACGAGCCGCGATCAACACAAGACTACTACTGATCGGCAACAACCGTTGAACGGGCTGCTCGCTGACAAGACTCCGAATGAGGGCTCCGATGACCCGCCGGAGATTCCATCACCGGAACATCATGGTACCTTCGTCCTCCGGATCATGCCTGACGATAACTCGTGCCTATTCCGCGCCATCAGTAGCGCGACCATGGCTGGGGTGGATGTGATGACTGAGTTACGTTCTGTTGTTGCGCAGACTATACAGGCAAACCCGGACCTATATACCGAGGCGGTGCTGGAAAAAAAGCCGGACGACTACTGTCAATGGATCCAGAATGAGGACTCTTGGGGCGGGGGCATCGAGCTCAGCATATTGAGTAAATATTTTGACATTGAGATTTGCTCGATCGATGTGCAAACCCTGCGGGTCGATTCGTTTAACGAGGGTCCCTCAATGCGGTGCATCGTGGTCTATTCGGGCATCCACTACGATACTATTGCCCTGTCGCCTTCAAGTCCGCCGTATAGCCATGCAGACGTCCCCGCCGATTTCGATACCAAAGTTTTCGACGCCAACGACCCTTTGGTCCTGAAAAAGTCCCTGGCCTTGTGCAAGGTTCTGCAAGAGCGGCATTATTACACGGATACTGCCGGGTTTCGTCTGCGCTGCAATACGTGCGGTGGAACTTTTGTGGGCGAAAGAGGCGCTACACAGCATGCAGAACAGACTGGGCATGTCGATTTCGGAGAGGCTGACTGAAAGCGACGAGAATCCTCGCCAAGTATCGACTTACGTATGCTTCGCTGAAACTTAGATTCAAAGTAGCTTGGCACCTATTCTCATGACTTCCCCTTACTCGTCATTTGTGGGCAAGTAGACACCCTACCACCCTTGAGATCGTTTGCTTCAGACCTCGAACTCTTTTAAGCGTTGTCCGGAGTTAGTTGTCACGAGTCGTGGGGTTGTTTTCGCCTCTTGTCATTCCTGTTTCCCCCCGAATTGCTCATTCTGATTCTGATTACGGACTCCAAAGGTTTATGGGAAATCTGAGTGGCCCGGTAGCTGGTGATCTCTTTGTGGTGGAGCGCCGGTGCTTCATGAAAATTCATTGCCGTTACCGTACATCTGCCCCTCCTCCCTTGGAGGATATCATATCATTGCTACCTCATCTGCTGCATCATCTGCCTCATCATCATCCCTATAACCCTCCTCGCCGGTATCTCCACTATCATCCGGATTTCCACCCCACTCCACGTCGTGATCTATGGGATCAGTGAAGAACTCGTGTTGCAAGGCCTCTTTAGCACTGAAACGCTTGTTAGGGTCCAGCTCCATGAGTCCAGCCAAGAGACGGGTGGCTTGTTTTTCACTCTCAGTGAGCTCCTCCACGCAACTCGCCCATTTCACCAGCTTCTCCCAGCTATAACCCTTTTCTCCTATAGTTGGGATGTTGGTTTCGAAAATCTGCCCATGCATGGCTGCCGCAATTTTCATGCGGCGTGTGCCAAAGATGCTTGCCATCTCGATCATAGCGTCGACATCATCAGCTGAGTTGAAAAATGGAAATCGACGACCGAGTAACGTCAAAAGAATGACGCCAGCTGACCACATATCAATTTTGGTAGTTTGTGAAGTGCATTTGAAAAGAACTTCAGGTGCGCGGAAACCCCTGGTTCCTGCTCGATTGGCGCGCCTCGAAGGCCGGGAGTCGTTCTTTGGGTACCCCACAGATGTATTATTCAGAGACGAGGCGCAATTAGTATAGTAATAGCTCTGAAAGAATCGACTGCGACGTATCTGGCTAGAATTCGCACACAAGCAGGTACCAGTGTACTCCGAGCCCTCGCGCTGCGAAAGTGCATCAGCAATTGAAGCACGTGCCATGAGCGACTGTGAGGGCGCCTGTACTTACTTCTGCAAGACCGAAGTCCACTAGTACACCCTCGCGGAGTTCCGGATTGTAAAGAAAGTTACTGAAAACGTGATGATCAGTACCTTATCAAAACACCGAAAGGTCCAAGGCAATGGGGCTGGGCATCGGAACGCAAGTTCTTACGTCGGCTTTATGTCACGATGGAGAATGTTATGCTTGTGGACTGAATGTAAAGCGGTGAACAGGGATCGGAAGTAATGTCGCATGTCGGCAACCATGAATGTACGATATTGGATACGGAAATCGGTGTGCGGAAAGAAGGGCAAGACTGCTACGACTTGATCCTGATAGCGGAACGCAGTGATTAATGGACATACTGATCGGCAACCCCGAAGATCATGGAGTAATTCAAGTTCGTTCTGAATGCGTAGCGGACTGCTTGTGACATAAATCTTCTTCAAAGCAACGTATCGCGGTCTTCGTCGCTTCACAGAGGATATGCGATTGCTTTCTCCTTCGACCCGGCGTCGCTTCGTTGGAAGGTTGGTCAAGTTGTCATCTCGGATGTGCTGAAATGTGTCCCAGTCATTTTGATAGTGGTCGTAAAGAAGATCCTCCGCTTTGTAGACAGTCGAAAACGTCCCTAGTTGAGGTTCGTACCGAGTCAGAGGGTTCTCAGACACCACCGGAAACATCGTAGGATAGCCAGTTAATTCACACCATACCTTCACCTATTCGATTGACCAGCCGAAAGCGATCAGATATCCCTGGGAATGTGTCTTCCAATCGCTTCATATCCTCTTTTACGGAATCGTCAACGTCTTCCTCATCATGGGGGTCAAATTCTTCCAAGCCATTCTCATCTGGCATATTCTCCAGGGACGACTCGCTATTTGTCACGATCCCATCCCGGTGTTCATAATCGTAGACTGAGCCAGATGGTTCTGGCCGCTGAACACCAAAAAATTCAGTCGGCGCTGCGTGTAAGGCGGACATTGCACCAAAGCGCGCGCGGCAATAGTTGGCGCGACTGCGAAGTCTGGGCCAAGGCTTAGTCGGTATATGATGCCAGCATGCAAGCAGGTTCAACACCGGGAAAGAGATAAGTGATGACGAAAGAGCACACAGCTTCTCGGGTTGAGGATTGGTCTATGTTTCGTCGCGGATTAGTACTGTACTTACCAGTAGTCAGAGATCGGAGGGGGGGGAGGGTTTGGTCCGAGATGCTCCATCAGGGCTGCTCAATCCACCGTCTCAGCGGTACAGAATAATCACCCGTTCCGGTATGGTGAGTTGTTTGTTTATACGTACAGTACTTGTAACGGGAGAAGTGTGCCCAGTTTCACGATCGTACCATACCGCCTACCCAAAGGGGCAAAAATGGTACGTGTCACATCGCGTTGGAAGCCCCCATTCAGTACAGTGTGTGCCCGTGCCCTTATCAACACCCCCAAATGGGAAAAATACAAACAAACTACGGATTCACGCCCGCCTGTCGCCGCCTGGTTTCTCGGGCTCGCCTTTCCTCTTTCCACCCCCCCCCTCTCTCCCGTCCTTCCATTTCCCCACCTGAAGTATCACCATTCTTCGCAATAAGGATTTCTCATTCACCTTGCCCTCTTTTGTCCACTGAAGTCGCGTGTCCTGCGAGGACCTCCCTCGCTCGTCACTCAATATGGAATATCGCATTCAGTTCGACATTAATGACTCGCTTAAATTTTATTTAAGCGATCCCGCCTCCGTGCCTACGCTCGATGCCGATCCCGACCTGCTCGACTGCGAAACCGACCCAGATCAATTGTCGCCCGTCGTTATCGACAATGTTCTTAATCCGATCGTGGATGCCATTGCTGAGCATCCGGAAGGCCTCGCTAGGGGATCTTTCTATGATTCATTGCAATTCCTATTGAAGTAAGTCCTGAACGTCCGGGCCAACACCTTCCCTCCCCATCTCAAAGTTGTCATTGCCCATGGGTCTGGACCTGATCCTTTATATTCCCATAGATACTCCGTCTTTTTCCCCACCCGAACTCTAAGCAAACTCCTCGATCTTGTCGTTTCTGGCCTCTCGGTAGAAGCAGATATTATCCATGGCGATCTCGAATCTGACGAGCAGGACACAATCCAGCAGCATAAAACCTTATTGGAGATGTACGGGTTCCTACTGCAGTGGGCCTTTTCGGCTGTTGAGCTCAAAGCCGCTGAAAAGCCAACGGAGGCTGCTCCTGCCAGGAGAGGCGCAGGCAAATCTACCAAATCTAAGGCCAATACCAAGGATGGAAATTGGGACTGGACAGCACAGATTCAAGCTGCAATGGAAACCATGTGCAAAGTGATGAAACTGAAACTGGGCAGGATTTTCTTGACAACTTCAGACCGCGATACGTTCATCAACCTGTTCACCCGCTCAATCTATCTGATCCTGGAGAGTGAGCAGCGCGTTAAGAGCATGAGCATTCGGATGCATGCCTTCAAGGTCCTCTGCATCGCGGTGAAACACCACGGACATGCATTTGGTGGGCTTTTCGACTTGAAGCTCATAGCTACCGCTAATACGAACGTCTAGGGGCCCAGACATCTATTGTACAAAGCCTGACATATTTTGAGCACTTGTCCGAACCGATGGCAGAATTCTTGCACATCCTCGCGGAACAATATGACTACCCCCAACTCTCAGATGAGATATTGAAGTAGATGTTTCGCTGTCTTGCCCATCTTGTGCATTTACTGACGGAAGCTAGGGAGCTTGGGAACAAAGAGTTCAATTCCAATGACACCCGCGGACCGAAATCTGTCTCCTCTTTCATCATCAAACTCTCAGAGCTAGCACCTCGGTTGATCATCAAGCAGATGACTCTCTTAGCTAAACAGCTAGACAGCGAGGTTCGGCCTCTCATCAACCCGACGAGGACGCTAATTTTCTAACACTTTCATGTTACTATGTAGGCCTACACCTTGAGATGCGCAGTGATTGAAGTCTGCGGAAACCTGATATCCGACCTCAGTCGGCAAGAAGAACGGGGCGATAATTACAAAACCCAGATAAACGCTTTCTTCGACGTTCTAGAGGAACGCTTTCTTGACATTAATCCTTACTGCAGATGCCGGGCCATTCAGGTATATATGAGAATTTGCGATTTGGAACAAAAATTTCCGAAAAGACGGCATGCCGTTGCAGAGCTGGCGGCGAGAAGTCTGGAAGACAAAAGCAGCAATGTACGACGGAACGCTATTAAACTACTCGCCAAATTGGTCTCAACCCATCCATTCGGTGTCATGCATGGAGGGCAGCTTTCACTTAAAGAGTGGGCAGCACGGCTCGATGGAGTAGATGCTGAGCTGAATGCGCTGAGACCCCCTGAAACACAGGGCTTTGAAGGTGGTGATGCATCCCATGTTGATAGTGTATTATTGGATGATGCAACTCAATTGCCAGAAGAGTCTCCAGCCAAAACAACACGTCTGACTGAGGAAGAGAAAGCAGCAGCAATCAAACATGCCGCGGAACAGGCAGCAACGTCAGAACTGCTCACACGACTCCAGTTAACAAGAAAATATTACAACGAGGCCATCCGCTTCATTGAAGTCCTTCACGTGGCCTCCGCTACAGTTGCTCAGCTCCTATCGTCAAGGAACAAAAGTGAGGCTATTGAAGCCATGGACTTCTTCGTCGTACTTGATGCCTACAAGGTTGAGACTTCCCGTAGTGGGATTCGCCGAATGCTGCGACTTATCTGGACAAAAGGTAACAGTGATGAAGGCAAGGGAGTCCAAACCCACCTGATCGACTGCTACAAGGGGCTTTTCTTCGAAGCACCGGACTCGTTCAGTCCAAATGATGCTGCAAATTACATTGCACGGAATATGATCAGCTTGACCTTTGGCGCAACACCTGCTGAGCTCACTTGCCTAGAACAGTTATTGAGCACCATGATGAAGGCAGGCCACATACCTGAAGTCGTCATTTCGAAGTTGTGGCAAGTATACGGCGTGCAAAAGAAGGAAATCTCGAAGACACAACGTCGAGGCGCCATCATTGTCCTTGGCATGCTGGCTTTGGCGGACCCTGAGGTTGTCATTAAGGAGCTCGAGACGATGCTACGGATTGGTCTTGGAAATTTCGGAAGATCCGACCTTGTGCTTGCGAAATATACATGCACTGCTCTACGTCGGATGGTGCCAGGCCGTCAGGCAAAGTCAAAAGATATTGGCATACCTAAGTTGGCGAATGATCATCCAGTCCTTTCCAACCTCGCGGCTATCATAGAGATTGTATCAATGAGCAAAGAGTGGTACGGAGTGGCGGAGCAAGCTATTAGCGCCATCTATACACTATCGAAGCATCCAGATGTGCTATGTTCTGACATTCTCAAACGGAAGACTAGATTTGTCTTCCAGACTCATGCTCAAAGGTCTTGTTCTCAAGCACCTGGTGAAGGACAGGAACAACAGCTTGGCATCACTCCCACCGAGAGCCAAGCAGCAGGGCCAAAGACATCCCCTGCCGGTTTGTCACAGCTGCTCTTTGTGGTCGGCCATATCGCGATCAAGCAAATCGTTCACCTGGAATTGTGTGAGCTTGACTTTAAGCGCCGCAAGGCAGAACAGGAAAAGAACAAACCTGCGCAACCATCAGTACACAAAGATTCCAAAGAGGGGGAGGATGAATTGGATCTTATCGGCGGGACAACCGAGGACGACTTCACAGACGCCATGGCTCATATTCGTGAGAGGGAGTTGCTCTACGGGGATAAGTCGCTGCTTTCCAATTTCGGCCCCTTGGTCACGGAGATCTGCGCCAACAGCAACATATATTCTGACCGAGACCTTCAAGCAGCGGCAACTCTTTGCATGGCTAAGCTCATGTGTGTTTCGGCGGAGTACTGCGAGAAAAATCTCCCACTTTTAATCACCATTATGGAGCGTTCAGATGACCCCATAGTTCGCAGTAATGTCGTTATCGCTCTTGGAGACATGGCAGTCTGTTTCAATCACCTGATTGATGAGAACACTGATTTTCTCTATCGTCGCTTGAATGACGACGATGTCTCGGTAAAGCGCACGTGCCTCATGACTCTCACGTTCCTGATCTTGGCGGGCCAGGTCAAAGTCAAGGGGCAGTTGGGCGAAATGGCCAAGTGCCTCGAAGATGAGGATAAGAGAATTGCCGACTTGGCACGTATGTTCTTCACGGAATTGGCCACCAAGGACAACGCTGTTTATAATCACTTTGTGGACATGTTCAGCCTGCTGAGCGCGGAACGCAACCTGGAGGAGACTTCATTGAAACGCATCGTTAAATTCCTGGTTGGTTTCGTCGAAAAGGTACAGCTCCAAGCATCATGTCTCTTTTTCATCACTTCGCCGTGGAAAAATGCTAATACTGCCTCGTGAACCAGGAGAAACATGCACGACAACTTGCCGAGAAACTAGCTGCTCGACTGCCAAGATGCGAGACTGAACGCCAATGGAACGACGTTGCTTATGCCCTGTCTCTACTTCCCCACAAGAATGAGGACATTACCAGGACAGTGACTGCAGGCTTCAATAAGGTTGTTACTGCAAATGCCTGAGATGCCTGTGCTATCTTTCGCAGCGATGCCGCCCCGATGCCGCTTCATTTTTCCATCCTCTCTTCCTCATTCTTGGATTGTTCTCCCATGTAATCGGTCCGGTTCGGATGGAGTTCTAAATGGTCAGGTACACTCGATCTTGGAACCAGGTACTTTGAAAGGCGTTTCCCTTATTTTCGGTTTCAGAACGGGTTTGATTTTAGTGTCTTCTCGGTGTCGAAATTCTCAGCAACAATCTAGCACGGTTTTACGCTTTCAGTTCTCACTGAAGATTAGATTGAGTTTTAATTATTAACCTTCGCTCAGCGAAAAGAGCTCCACGGGAGACAGTTGTGGTCCAGCCCTAGCATCTTTCACTCGCTGCGCCACATGGTGATATTAGAAATGTCTATCTACCTGGAATAATCTTATACTATATATATGACACCCGCCGAACTCAGCATCCCTCCAGTGGACAACCCGATCGATGGACAGGCCCTACCTATGCTTTGTCTTCGTTTCCCAAAGAACGTGAAGGCACACATACGACATATAACACAGCTTCGATTTTGAAGCGGTATGGCGAATGCATCCACAGTATCCAGTTGTCCAAACTGTTGTCATTGGGCAGTCCATGGTGTTCTAGCGATCATGCACCTTTTGTTTCACCCTCTTGTAACTTGTAATCATGATTATATAATCCTTCAAGTACCCTCATTCCTTCATCGGTTAATTCAGGCTTACCAAGAGGCGTTACGGCGCCAGTGAAGAACCGCGGCTGCCATGTGTCGTTCATCTTCTGACGTTCAGCCGCCCTTTGTCGCTGGCGTTCCTCTATATCCTGCTTGAGCTTGGTTGCCTGATTATATCTTTTGTCCAAGATAGCCTCAGTGACCGCCGACCAGAACTTTCGAGATTCGTTGGAGAGCTGCTCCTCATCAGGCGGTAAGGTCTTTGCAACCGGAAAGAGAGGAGCGATGTCAATTAATAAATTCGCATCGTTCGAGCCACTCAAAGTGTAGAAAAGTTGCCCGTGCCACGAACCGCTGATCTTGGCAAGGATATCCCCCTGAGGTACGTCTTTGATCCTTGTAATAGTATCGCTGTCAGGGTCATACCGAAAGATGACGCCCTCAACTCTGTTCTGAGCACGGCCAATCCAACCCTCTTCCAGATACTGTAAAATGACTTTGATGCGCGTGTGAGCGCAAGTGATATAGCACGTATCCGAGACTGTAACGGCCAGAGCTCCTCTTAACAATCCACCTAAATGTGCAGCGGGATGAGTCAACTGATACTCCTCGTTGTTCCTGCTCTGAATATTGATGAATATTCCCAAGTTGTGTTGGCCCGGAGTGACTCGTATGCTGGTCCCTGTAAACTTGGCACTAATTTGATCGAAACCACGAGCCGTCACTCCTCGCACTGGACAGTCGATGTAGAATGCTGATACTGGAGGATGATGAGATGTCTGCTCTGTCAAGTAGCATACCTTGACGGGGTTGCCATCGCTTTCCTTCGAGCTGGGAGTCGTATCTATGATACTAGAAGTGGAAGCCGGTGTAACTTCTGGCAGTGTACTTTGTACGTCCCAGGTACACTGAGCAGGATTTTAGGTTAACATGAAAGCGAGAGCTCAAATTGCGTCGGATCGGGCTCACCCTGAAGAATTCTCCGAGTGTGGAATTATAGGGTTTGCAGGGCTTGCCCTTGATGTATTTCTGTAATCAAACTTAGTGATACGGTTTGACACCAAGCTGAGCAGCCACCGAGAATGACACATACCAAGTCCTTGGTGAACCAAAACCTCAAAACCTCAAGCATCCGTCCCAGAGGATCATCCGACTGCCCAATGCTGTTCATGATCTGTCAGAAAACAAGCCCCATTGATGGGCAACCCAATCCGCTGACCTTGCAAAAGCCTCCGGTCTATCCAAGTAATTCCAGTACTCTGCAGTCATTGGTAATAAATTAATGGAGTGCTCAGCCGCGAGGGGGGCATTAGCCGTCTGGCTAGGAAAACGACCTACCCAAGTTGGGCGTCGGCTCTAGGAGATGTGCAGGCAAGGAGAAGCGGACGGAGGCGATGTCAGCCACTCCGACAAACCTAGAGGACGAGGTCACTAGTCAGTACGATCAGATTTAGGGGTTAAAATGGCCTGAATACTTTCGGAGAATGGACAAAAACGTCTTCAGCTTGGATGAATCATCTGGTGTCTTTTCAGATGTAAGGGAGGATGTGGCGGACATGTTGAAGAGGAGGTCGGGCTGAACTGCGAGATTCGAGATATAATGAGAAAGTTTATAGTATATGCGTGATTCGATAGGCGAGGATTAGACAGAGAGGGAGAAAGTAGGCGAGGATTAGACAGAGAGGGAGAAAGTAGGCGTGTATAAAGCAAGTGGGAAAGAGGTAATGGAAGCTGGTTTGTCCCTTTGTCGACTCACCCCCAAAAGTGCTGCGACCAGGTCCCGAAAACTCGAGAATATTTGGAAGAAAGGAAGAGGACCGCAGAGCCAGGGGCAAGAGCTTCTTGTGAGCAGGACAAGCACAAAAGGACCAGCCAGGAGGACACAAAAAGAGAGAGTCGATGCCAGCACGGTCTAATGACAATAACCCCCTTTGTACCGGGATTTCTTAGGACAATCACCGACGGCGGGCGCGCACTGGGCTCCAGGCGGTGACGTTCTTATACCAGTAGGGCGGGGGGCAACCTCCGGCGGTCAGTCCGTACGTCACTGTTAAGAATTCCGATGATAGCCTACTATTCTTATATAATCAAAAAGGATATAGCCTTGCTTGGTCTACGATAATGTACGCACTGCAATTGAAATGATCAACTTCAAGATTTGATTCCCGAGAGTTCACAACAGCTTTTCAATAACTTGCTTGCGGGCTAGGAGTCGGAGCCATGTGCGGATGGCAGGACTATAGTCAAAGCGCCGACCTTCCGCGTAGTCATCATCAGCCTGCCTAGACTGTTGTTCTTCCCGAATGGACGCTTGTAGTGTGCGCTGATTGCCAGTGAGCTTGTGCCATAGGGTTTTGAGGTCCGCCACTGCACAAGTCCGATACTCCTGCTCCTGTGGTGCAGGAATGATTGCTCGATCGATCATGTCTCTGGAGAGTGTATAGGACTCATCAGGTCCCAAGAGGATACTCCCGGGTTTGATAGAGTCGAATGGCAATGCATCAGCCGATGATGTCAAGCGTTGGTTGATCACTTCGAGAGACTTCACATTCATTGCTAATTTGTCAAGCAGCCCAGGAAGCGGATCCTGACCAAGGCTCAACATCGAAAACTCGATTTGACCTTCTTCGTATTCTTTCATTCTTGCGAGAATGCTGGGCTTGGCTAAGGTTAACCAGTCATCGTCGGGTTGACAAGATCCTATACGTGGATACCGTTAGAATGGGCTGCTATGGGCCACAGAGACCATACCAAGCACTTGCGGTTGACGTTCCAACCCGTCGAACTTCCAGACTCTCCCTAACGCAGTGACATAGGCGATGAAGTGGAAAGCCATGCCGGCTTCCTCCTGCTCGCATTGGGTGCGAGATCGCTTTGATGTTGTCTCGGACTTGAGCTGGTGATCAGCATTGAGGATATCCATTCGCCTTTTTCCAAATGTTAGAACTACCATTGTAAGGAAGGCAGGCTACGAAACATGGTTACCTCGCAAACGAATTGTGTATCCGTTTAATGAATCCATAGTTACTGACTGCATCACCTCGGAGCGCCGGCGTGAAGGGCATAGTGAATTCTTTGAAGTGTTGCAGATTCTCCCCGAGGTCAATACCTCCGACATTGTTGACAATATTCAGAAGAGCAACAGTGGCACAGGCGTTACTCGCCGTCTATGTCTATGGTCAGTGATGATAAATCCGGCTACTGGCATCAAACAGGTTGGAACAAGCAGACCTGATTTGCGAACCAGAGCCCTTCTGGACAACTTGCTTCTTGTTTGTCGGGGTCGTCCTCCCGCCAGCGGGACAAGAATATCAATCCGTAGACCGGCTTGCTAACAAACTAGTTAACCGCCCGTAGATTATGCAATGCATAGATCACAGAACTCTCACTTTAGCAACGCCATCATATCCTCATCCAAGGATATCACCTCCTGGACCTTCACCCCCTTAACGCCGAATTCGCGAAGCATGACGTTGAAGAGCGCCTAAAAAAGTTGTTCAGCATAACCCCTGAAGAATTGTGTCCCAGAACTTACAGGTTCGGACTCTAGTTCGCAGAAACCATTCCAGTCATCTTTTCCCACCCGGGAGGTAAGCACACAGAGCTCATGGCTAGGGTCACTGCATTCTTTGCCTGAAGATTGCGATCTCCGGCCGCAATGGGCCATGGTTGCTCCAAAGGCCGTACTGTACTTGAGAAAAATGCCAATCGATCAACAATGCTAAACTATGAGAACGGTTCCCTTGGTTGCTGCTTGAGTTGCTATGGAGAAGCTGTCTCGCCTCATGAAGTACATCGAATAACAGCTCAGGTGCGGTGGTCGCTGCTGTCTTTCGCAGAAGATAGGATTCATGAGCGGCTGAACAAACCCTCAATATGGATTCTGCACAGTACTGTACATACAGCTCGGCCAACTTACAATGATCGTGCCAATTAGGCTCTCTCCAGGTAGCCAAGATAGAAAGAGATGACTGTAATCTCAATAATGCAGAATCATGCGGCTAACTGCCGTGTATCTCTTGGTGAAGGTGTAATGGGCAGTGCTTGTTAACTATTCATTGTTGCTATCTATGTTGCAGTGAGGGCACCGGTGACGACTTCATGCCCAGGCAGATCGTGGTATGTAACTTAGTGTACTATTACCGTTACAATACATATCCGCGGCGTGGAGCGAATTACGTACTGTGCTGTTGACCGCCAACCCATTGTTGCTTTCAAGCCCTGCAACAAGCGCAAAGGCATTCCATCGACTCAAGCTCACCTCTCGCCCTGGCTCAGTATCTTGCGCTGCAACTCAATCCCTTCGCTCAATTTCCTTGATCTCTATTTCGGGTGAGGAAAAATATTACGAGGTGAGCGACATCTCTCTTCGTCCTGCCTGACATCACGTTCACCCATCGTCTTCACCCACCCAATTCTTCAGTCGACCCCTACCTCAACTTTTCGATCTTAGGCTTGCATCAGGGCGTGCGCGGGCTTCACAGGACGAGGCATCTTCCACACCCACACACGGAGGTATCTCTATACTCGGAATCCTACCAGCCAATAATGCTGAAGCTAACTCCAAAGTCCTTCTGGGTGCAGCTCCCGCATGCTCTATGATTGCAGCATGCCATGAACGGCACTCCCCGGCTCCGGTCTGCTTTTCCGCAGACACCACAAACCGCTCCGAGATTTAGCAACCACAGTAGCCATGCCCTGTCTAGGCCCAGGTTGCACAATGGAGTAGTCCAGAAGTCGTCTGCGAATTTCGCTACGAGCCCATCTGCTGCAAACCCGCCCCTAATACCGGCTAATGTCATCGACGCCCCGTCGCAGCGACTTTACGTTGCGGCTTTCTACCTGGCCCTCAATACTTGGCGCGTGTACGAGTCCTGGACTGCATCTGACGATCTAGATTCGACCTGGCTGTTTCTCAAATGGGCAGCCGTCGATGGCGTCTTCCTTTTCGGCTTGCAGGCGCTACGAATTCCCTGGTTAGAATGGGCTTTCCCTACAACACTAGCGATCTTCTTGATTCATGTTGCTGGAAACATTTTTCTCATGTTTCAAATCCCTGTATGCTTTTGACCTCACGCCCCGCACAACAGGGCCTTTACTGACATTCTTGTAGATTCCTGTGGGTGCTTGGGTTTCGGGGGCAATCAAACTAGCTTATGATAGGGAATTGTCTATATCAGAACGGAGTGTCAAACCCGGCGACATTATCCACAACGCGTCTCTTATATTGGGCAAGCAAATCGTTCATATACTACCGGAGGGGTGAGTCTCTGAATCTGAGGTGACTTCGAGCTCTACTAACCGCACTATGCCAGCTCTGCAATGTTAAATCCTGATCACATACCTCTCTGTATCGATAATCACAAAACTGCTATCGATCTACCTATACGTGTTAACCAGACCGATCCAATCTTGATAGAGCTGTTACGCCTGGATTATGACACCGGTGGCAATGAAACCATCTCAATATCAGCAAAGCAGCTGAAACAGATGAAGCGCCAAGCAGAAAAATCTGTGCCGAAAACGGGGTCCAATCTCCATCGTGATCTCATGTTCTCTGTCAAGCGACCCGGAATATATCGGCTGCAAAGAGTAGTAGATGAGTCAAATCTCGACGTTCATATGAGATCATCTGACGCTCTCGTTGCCTCGTGCCCTCGGGCAACAATCAAGGATTCCCCGATCCACAAATGTCGAGGAGAGCTTTCGAACCTGCTTTTGGTGGTAGAGGGCACTCCTCCCCTCAAAATCAAATACAGCAGGCAGGTCAACAGTCATGACCGGGGCTTCTCTTTCCAGAACATTCAGCCGGATCATCTGCGTTCGCCATTATTAGGCCAGCGGACAAGCGGCACTCTCTTCAACACGAAAGACTTCGACGTGACTTGGGCCCGCAGCCAAACCATTGAGGTCCCTCTGAACGAGTCTCTTAACGTTGGCGGCGAATGGACATATACGATCGAGGAAGTCCATGACGGTTCTGGGAACATCGCGAATTATTCAATGCTTTTGGATATCGCCGACCGACTATCTACAAATTCCCCATCGCAGTGGCATGAATTCTCTGTTCATGAAAGGCCTCGACTTTCCTTGTCCGGCTGCAATGATCAAAGTTTTCTTGAAGTCGCACATGGGGCAAGCGTGGACCTTCCCCTTAAATATCATCAGTCAGGACAAGGATACGAGAACGACGGGCCCTTCTCTCTGGTCTACACATTCAATGGTGAGACTCAGTTGGGTCATGGAGAGTCTCCAAGCAAAATACGTCAGGCATCTCTGAGGAATCTTGACCAGAAGCCTCAGATCAAGGACCCGGGTTGGTACAGGCTGAATTCACTTTCCAGTCAATATTGTACCGGAGAAGTGCTTGAGCCTTCATCCTGTTACCTACGCAATCCACCGGAGCCTGACATGACCGTCAAGTATGAAAGAGTTTTCGACAAATGTGCTAATAATCCTGTCGGTCTACTTGTTGACTTGGATTTGACTGGATCTCCGCCGTTCCGGCTTAGGTACGTCATCGAACATGCGAAAGGCGTTGAAAGCAGAGCACATACCATTGATGGTCTTCGCGCTCAACTTGACTTCACACCCTCAGAAGCCGGTCTGTATCGTTACCGCTTTCTAGACATTGCAGACACAGTCTATGGCCCCCAATCCCTTCAGGACAAGGTCCCTGTTCTCGAGCAAGATGTGAAACCACCAGCCTCTGCACACTTTTTGGGGTCTAAGGCTGTGCGCAAAGCTTGTTTCGGCGAACCAGTATCTCTTGATGTTGTTTTCTTAGGCGAGGCCCCCTGGACACTGCAATATGAGGTGGTCCACAATGGCAAGAAGACAAAGTACTCCTTGGAATCTGACAATGAAATATCCACCATTGTGACGGAAAGGCTCGTCAGCGGTGGAGAGTATTTGGTTCTGCTCACCAGTGTCAAAGATCGCTCGAATTGCAAGCGAACGCTCAAGGACAGCATCAGGATTGACGCACGTTCCAAACCTCCTCATGTGTCATTTGGCGAGATAGAGAGAAGCAGAACATACTCGGCATTGCAGCGCTCCAGCGTCGATATTCCGATTAGGTTAAGCGGAGAACGTCCCTGGAACGTGAAGTACAGAAACTTGAACGCCAGCTCTGCTATCCTCGAAAAGACTTTCTGGCACGAGAATAGCTTCCTGACCGTGGCACAGGATGGAAGGTACGAACTTCTTAGTGTGGCCGACAGCTCGTGTCCTGGTTTTGTCGACAAGGGGGGCAGCACATTCGAGGTTTCTTGGATACCTCGTCCTCGAATCACAACCGTGGATGGCTCCCCTGTCGGATCGGACGGTTTGATCACGAAACGAGATGTTTGCCAGGGAGACGACGACAGCCTCGAAATTCGACTCTCCGGAAATGCCCCGTATAGCATCCAATACGAGCAACAACGAAAGCCTGCACGCGGTTCATCCTCTGTTCGCATCCAACATATAAGAACTGCCCTTCATGCCGCTTCGGTGGAAATGGATACCTTGGAAGCCGGTTTGTATACTTACAAATTCACGGAGGTCGGCGACAACCTCTACGATCAAGATCCCGGAGTCAAACCCGTGGTAGTAACCCAAAAAGTGAATTCTCTCCCTTCCGCACGTTTTGATTCGCCTGGCCGTATCTACGGGTTCTGCAAGGAAGATATCAGCGGCGAGGAATTGATTCCAATCACACTCGAGGGCGTCGCACCTTACTCCCTTGAGATCTCTATCAAGCATCACACGAAAGCAAAACCGGAAATAGTATCGATTTCCAACATCAATGCCAACAGACACCATCTCCCATTACCACGACGTCACCTGGACCTTGGCCAACATGTTGTCAGCATTCGCAAAGTGACCGATGCACGTGGCTGCCAGCAAACCACCGAGTACGATGCCTCTTCGGTCAGAATTTCAGTGTCAGATGTCCCAACCATAATCCCACTGGAATCAAAATCAGACTACTGCGTGGGCGAGCGACTCTCCTTTTCATTATCTGGCCATGCCCCGTTCGATGTGTACTATACATTTGATGGCGCTTCGAGAAAAGCTACCTCGAAGACCACAAATTTCCGTCGCATCGCAGAGAAACCCGGCATTTTCAGTATCACCGCTGTAAGTGATGGTGCCAGTGGGAAGTGTAAAGCCCACAAGAGTATTATCAAAACAATTCACGAGATGCCAAGTGTGAGGATCAGCAAAGGGCAAGTGTCTGTCGTTGACATACACGAGGGAGGAGAGGCTGAACTCCAATTCGAGTTCTGGGGCACCCCACCGTTTGAGTTCACGTATGTCTCTCCCTTACTCAATCCACGTGATGCATTCAACTAATAGCCACCTAGATATGTACGAAGCTCAAATGCTCGGAAAGGGAAAAAATCTGAGATACTTGATGTCAAACATGATATCTCCCATGAGCATACGAAAATAATCAAAACATCAGACGAGGGCACGTATGAGGTGGTGGCGATCAAAGACAAGCATTGTTCTTTTTCATCCCAGATACCAGTTGGAAAACCGGAAAAGGTGACAGCCGGTGCATGAGGTGATGGATGGGTGGATGGACGGAGTGACATGTAGTCCATAGACCAAGATTATACAATGAACCAACACATTACCTTCAGTACTGTCATTAGCATGGCGTCAACTCTCCGGATCACTTGAGTCTAGGTACTGAGATATAACTCATATATATAACACAAAAGGCATGATCGAACATGACTACGTCAGGTTCTTGTCTGTGCCATGTAATTCGATGCTGTCTATCATGAGGCTGCCCAACCTCGAGATTTCGTTCAAAATAGCCGGGCGGTTAATAACCACTTGATCGTTGTCTTCTGCATCTTCCAACTTGGTGAGAGAAGTAGAGTAGGCCATTTTCAACGTCCAGCCTTTGGCTCGAACAGCTTGAGGGTTCCATAACCCTGCAATAACCCCGGGATTCATCTCGCTGTGAAAGAAAAGAATATTCGGGCTGTAACACGCTCGCAAGTCATGAACAAAGGATTGGACGACTGCATGTCCACTAGCCTGGAGCTTCTCCCGTCTATCAGCAAGTTTGAATGTGGTTGGCGATGTAGTGATTTCATACAGCAGCTTGGAACGAAGCTTGATGATGAAGTCGTAAGGGGCTAGGGATGTGCGGAACAACTCTGTTGTATCAAATCCATATCCATGATCTCGTAGCATTGCCATGGAAGCCTTGGCCAAGGTGCACATGCGAGCCGCCACTACCTTGGAAGGCTGTTCGTATTGAGTCCATGTCACCCCATCGGGATCAAGATCGGAAGCCACAAACAGGCTGACCGTGTTCATGGCCGGATCTATTTTCCGCCAGGCAGAAAAGCGAGTCTGTATAACCTCCACTGTAGCCTTGTCTAAGGTTCCAAAATCGACCATTAAAGCCTCCTGCTGCCAGTCCCACCGCGCAAGAAGCTGAAGAGTCCTCAAAAACCCAGTCATGATACTGGAAGGAGTACCCCATGGATACGGCTGCGTGAAGACTCGAACAACGAGTAGTTCCACAGTTTCTTCTCGAATTTGCCCGGTAAGAAGGTGTTGACTGAACCAATGCTTCACAAGACGAATCGTGGGCGACAGAAGCGGGAAACGCGTGCATAGTGTACGAATTGCTTGTGTAAGCCGAGGGGCTTGCACAAATTGTCGCTTGTATTCAGACAGAGCGTATGCGAGCTCTTGTCTCATGGAAGGATGGCCATCTCTGTCCTTCAAATGACGTTCCAAGAGCAACTGCTCTCTGTCGTGGTGAATTCTGAGGCGGAAGAGGACATTGGACGAATGAGTGATGTCAAGGAACGCAGTGTTCAAGATTCTGCTTGAGACATCTTCAAGCCCTATTTTACATGCGTGCGCAGCCCCAGATGACTGTAGATAATCTCCTATTTTCACAAGAAAGGCTAGCTTTGTCATCTGTATGGCCACGAGGTCATCCGGCCAACGAGCGGAGCTCTCAAATTGGAGAACAATGTCCACGGGACCACAAGGCACATTAGGTGCACTCTTTAGACGAAGGGCGGTATATCGAAGAAGCGGATCAGCAGGTGCAAGATGCCTGGTCGTCAAAGGTACTCCATCCATGTCCTGGACAGACCGCTGCAAAGAAATGAAAGCGTCGTGTATTTTCTGGAAAGGGGGGCTGGAGTATGAGACAACACCGTCTCCGTTGTTGCGAAGTGTCTCATCGAATTCATCACCGACAATTTTGATATCGAAATCAGTGTAATTGAAATGGCGTTTCAAGATATACGGCAATATCTGATTTATGATCGAGGGCGCCGTCGCTAAATCCGACCAGACCAAGCTCTCCCTGATGCTGCCATCTTTGAAACGCCTTAGCTCAGCCTTCTCTCCCCAGAAGGACCTAAAAGATGCAGCTTCATCTTTATTTTCTGCAGCTGGGCCATGATCCACAACACGTGTAGCATTCTCTGCATCTAGCACCAAGCCCACAATTAGGTGTCCAGGCGCCGTTTTGCAATTTTGCCGTGCGTCTACTGGCCAGGGCTCCGTGACGCAACCACGCAGATAAACGAGCCCGGCTCTGTCGCCGAGTGCCCTAACCAACACTTCGTGAATCATGTTTTGGCTTTGAAGATCTTGGAGACTGCTTCCGCTTGATAAGGCTGGTAGCTCAATGAGCCGATCAAATCTCAGCAGTGGTTCGTTCGCTTTGAGGATAAATACTTTGTCAAAATTGTCATCGCGAGACTCGTTTAGCATTCTCACTGTCACATCTGCTTCCCGGCGGAGGAGAGCGTAAGACCAAAGAGTCATTTTATAAAGGATATTCAATCCTCGCTTGCCATCGTATAAAACAGGAGAGCCGCCAGGGAATGATAAGTCGGCTATGAACAACGCTAGTGGATTTGTCAGGTCTCTTCCGGCAAGAAATTGCAGTGTTGCCTTGAATAGCTGATAGCTGCTGTAAGACTTCAGAAGTACTGGCTTGCCGTTTGGGCCGCCACCCTCAAGCAGTAATGACATTAAAGCCGTCCACTCAAAGCCACCGAGCCCGCCAGATTGATATGATGACCCAAATCCGCGCTGTTGAAGCCACGCCCGACCCAAAATACACGCATCTTTGAATGATTCGCATTTGCGGATATTGGAGTGGATGTATTTGTGGTAGAGTGCCACCGTGGCTTCTGATCGAAGAGACGCATTATAGACCGGAGTAGCGCGTTCAGAGATGGAGCTATCAGCTGCACCTTGACGTATATTGTTCCTCAGGGGTATAGTTCGTGAAACAGGGAACAAAGTCTCTTCGATAGCAGTAATGACACGAATTCGTAGTTTAGAAGACATGTTTCCAGATTTAGTTGAAGTGATCGGCTCGATAAGTATAACAGGTCGGAGGCTGTCTCCATCTTGAAGTGCGAACTTGACATGCAAATCCAGGCCAGCGGCCGCCTTGATTCCAGCGGCAATGGTGGCGATATAGTATGCCCGCTTATGAAAAAATCGGTGATTGATATAGTCCTTTTCCTGAAAGATAGCGCTGGGCATTGTCACCGCCAAGTCTACCATTAATGGGATGGAGCTCTTGGCTCCGGTTTGGAGTGATAGACTGCCCACCACATTGACATTCGTGGGTTTGGCATATGTAAAGGGATATTTCGTTTCCCTGCCAGGCCGCGGCTCAGGAAAGGGCACCGTGATTCCATGTTTGCTACGCAGCTCTTTCTCTGCTTCCCATGCCGACTGGGGTGGTTTCTCTGGAATGTGTTCGATGATGCTCTTCAATTGATGAAGTGTACCCTGAAGTTTTGCGACATGCCTATCATAATTTGGCCTCAACTCAGACAATAGCTCGTCCATTTGCAGCTTGAAGAAGCTGGATTTATAGACGCCACTGGCGAGCGCAAACTCCGCCGTGACATTGTGCGTCCCTTGTCTCTTGGTGCTTACAGCAGGTACTTCGCTGTTTTGAGTGGCTTTCATAGGCATGCTTTCATGTGGTGATTCGAGGTGTAAGTTCATGGTAGAGCCATTCTTCTCCGCAATTTGAGCACCTGGCACAGCGTTGTGAGTAGAATGGCTCAATCGCCTGCGTTTAAATGAATGGGACGACATATTGAGCCGGAAGCCAGGACCGGGACTTGGGTTGTTATTGGGTGGAATTGATGGGGAAAGATGGTTGTGAACAGAGAGCGAGTCCTTGGAGAGAAGATGCAGGTCAAACTATATCATAAGATGTACCATGCTGGGTGTAAGTCCTAGCTGTCCCACTATGGCTCTTATAGTGATGAAGAGCCTTCTGTATCTAAACGGGGAAAAAAAAAGATTTGATCTTGTCAGCGGGATAAGCCACCGCGGCGTTTTCACCGCCTTCTAGTTCTGAGCCTCCGCCACGCGCATACTTGAACTCCGTATGCTGTTGTGGATCAAGCCTACAATTTACACATAGACTGTACATAGACTAAGAGTTATTTGATACTGTCAGTATTATGATAGACTATTCTTGGATGCGTTACTATATGGGTCATATGAGTGCACAGATGTATAAGTTACAGATGTATAAGTTACAGATGTTTTGTATATATGTCCAGACTAACATATCAAGCACTGGACATGCATTGAACTGTACCGATACTGAGTATAATACTCCGTTAGTGGACACCATATGGCTCGGAACTTAGGCAGTAAGAAGTTACCACTTGCAGTAGAATCAGGCATTTGCCGCTAACTTCGTGCGCTTTAAGTTTATTGGTCAGCCGCTCTCAACAACGCCGACATCGCTTCCGAGTCAGTGGCTGGTGGTACTGCCCAGTGCCGCGATGACTCCTTCCAATTCGTCGTCATTTAAGAATTTCTTCTCCTATCTACAACTGTGTTCGTTCGTCATTGAAGAGTTATTTATTTTTGCCGGCAGCTTCTTTACTCCCCTCCATAATCACTGCACTCATTCTCCCTTGGGCTTTATTTCAGCACTTGATTATATCATCACAATGCTTCAAATTATCGGAGGCCCAGTCCCTCCGAATACCGACCATGTAAGTTCAGGGCCCGCGTACCCCGCTATCCTTTCTCAGGGGATTTTGTCTCCCGAATCGGTACAAGATATAGTCATTCATGAATGGTCACTCACCTTTGATCAGGCAGTCAGTGTATCACTTCCCACCTGGAGTGCAAATGTGGCCTATGAGGAGGGGGAGTCATGGGTGACAAACAGCATGCAATGCGGCTATCCGCGGTTTTTCATACATCCAATTATACAAGAGCTGGCGGTTGAGATAGTGCGTCGTTTTGGCTCCCCAAACTCGGATACTGCCATTCTATTCCCATCCCCAACCACCGCGGAATTATGTCGTTCTTTCATGAAATCGAGATTGCCCGTCGAACACCACGGCAGGATCCGGATTACGAGTTTTAGTCCCTCCCATGAAACAGATGCCGGATTTCCCACCACAACATTGTTGTTATCGTCTGTGATATATCCAAAGGAATTCGCGTCCATTGCCAAGCAGGTGTGGCAACACACCGGGAACGGCATATCGAGTCGGCGGGGCGAATTCTGTCTGGGTGCACTGAGAAGTGGCTTTCTCGTCGAGAGAAAATCCCAAGCGGCAGATGTAGCGTTACGGAGAATCTGTAAGGGCCCTCGGAGATACCAGGGGCGTGATTCCATTAGTGGAACAGCACGAACGAATGGGAACCACAATCAGTCTCGGGACTTGTCCTCCATAGGAGAAGCGCAGGATGGCAAAGAATATGTGCAATTCATTGAAGAGAGGTTTGGACGCAACTTGAACGTCTCGCTTGCTGATCAGGCACGATTGGCTGTACGTCGAAGAATAGCAGGAGTTCTGACCGCTGATGTAGATCTGAGTGAGGCTCTTCAAGAAACATCAGGAGAAGGCCGTGTGGCGGGGCTTACGGAAGCAGATGTTTTCCTTTACCCAACGGGTATGAGCTCTATCTTCAGTACGCACCAAATGTTGCTGGCCAGCAGAGGCCAACTGAAAAGCATATGTTTCGGGTTCCCTTATATTGATTCACTGAAAATCCTTCAGAAATGGGGTCCAGGATGCTTGTTCTATGGCAATGGTTCTTCGGAGGATCTCGACGATTTGGAATCGCGGCTGCAAGCCGGTGAGCGATTTCTGGCTTTGTTTACAGAGTTTCCAGGCAATCCTTTACTGAAGTCTCCGGACCTGAGAAGAATCCGCCAACTTGCTGATAAGTATGACTTTGCGGTCGTGGTAGACGAGACCGTGGGGAACTTCCTGAATATCAATGTTCTTCCTTCTGCAGATATCGTGGTTAGCAGTTTGACCAAGATATTCAGTGGAGATAGCAATGTTATGGGAGGAAGCGCAGTTCTCAATCCTCATGGATGTTTTTACCATTCTTTGAGAGAGACTTTTGCTCAAGAATATGAGGACAATGTCTGGGCCGAAGACGCCGTTTTCCTAGAGCGGAACAGCCGCGATTTTGCGTCTCGAATTGAGAAAATCAATAAAACCACAGAAATAATTGCAGACATGTTATTGGAGTCGCCACTGGGTAAGTCAGGCCTAACCCTCACTCCAGTGCGATGCATCTCCAATCGTTCAGATGACCCAGTGGAAGTCCATCTCGTTCTAACTGATATAGTCAAACATGTTTACTATCCAAAACTCAACCCTTCCAAACCTCTCTATGACGCATTCCGCACCCAGAATGGGGGGTATGGCGGGCTCTTCTCTGTCACTTTCCATTCAACTGAGGAAGCAATCGCCTTCTTCGATCAGCTCGAAGTGCATAAGGGCCCGAGTCTTGGAACGAATTTTACATTGAGGTTGGTTGAATCTCCGATCAAGATCTCAAGTAGCGAAACCCATCTGACTGTGTACTGAAGCTGTCCATATACTTTGTTGGCCCACTATGGCGAATTAGATTGGGTGAGTAAAACTCTACAATTTACTTCACGACTTCATATCCTTCGCTTCATCTATTTGTGGATTACTAACAGTGTCAGGCGCATTCTTTTGGTATCGAATTTGGTCTAGTCAGAATAAGTGTCGGCCTGGAAGAGGAGGCAGACCTGCGTGATCGGATAGAACGGGCTTTGAAAGCAGTGTCTGAGGTCGGAGCATGATATACCATGGGAAGGATTTTACTGCATTATCTTGATGTCAGGGATTCCAGGTTCCAAAGATCGCTAGCCCGCCTCAGGCTTCAGTCATTTATTGAGACTACCTAAGTCATTGTTAGTTCGTGACCATATATGAGGCGCAATATAGAGACTTGCCTTCAGATATGCAGCCCTTCTATGGTGTATGTTATGCAGTCTTATAGATGGAAGAAAGCGATTTCATCAGCGAAGGATACTATAAATCATGTGCTGTACAAAGCCTTCAAGGGATCTTTCACAAATCATAATTAGGCTACCCTATCGACATGACCCTTGTTTCCTTCGCAGGAACCAATCATGAAGCACTTCCACTATAGCAATAGATACTTGGGTCTTACGTGTTGCGCCTTACAACCTAGCCTAGCTGCTGATATGTGATTATACATATTAGTAGCGAGCTCATTTACGAAGTATACTACTCGATATCCTATATAAGCTGAATACATACGAGGGCCTGTCTATACAGCCTTGCTTACGCAGCTGCTCAAGGGCATGGCTACGCAACTATTTAAGGGCCTTTTTATAGGTTAAGGTACGGCTGTTCAAGCACGTTTCTAAGCACGTTTCTAAGCACCCTCTACTACGTTGCTTCTATACAAGTATATAAATATTGATTCAGACCTATAGTCTGAATATGCAGCTGGGGGGCCATGCCCGCCCTTTTGCCATTCTGTAAAGCGCAGCTCACGTGACTCATGACCTGCAGTGAGTAGCCAATCTAATCCCTTCATGTGCGCACATTATCTCAGCCAATCATGAATCGTAGTTTTGTAAGGCCTGAGGCATGCAAGTTGGTCCGGGAGGTTCAGCCCGCGGCGCCGTTATGCACATGCTCAATGCAGTGTCTTATTATTAAGCTTATCACGGGACTTGCGGCCCAGAAAAGCTCAACCTTCTATTCACATCTGTAAATATCACTGCGACTTATACCACTACGACTCAGACTTCCGCTACATACATCTCTAATCATGATCTAGCTATATCTTCATCAGTGTGTGCACCATGCATAATTATTCCGAGTGTGCTTCTGTTGAAGCTAACAACACAACACATGCGCTAATAACTTCGCCTTCACCTTAGATTTATTGAAAAGCAATCTTCGCCTCGCTCCTCACGCAATCCAGAGTTGATCGTATCTTATACTTTCACGGAGCGTGTTCCAGCAAATCGACTTAATAATGGCTAGCACTCTTGCGGTCAAGAGGCCTTTCCTCTCACTGCCCTTCCTTCTACCTTCGTCATGCGAACTCATGCCTCTCACGTCTCGGCGGAGCCAATCCTCTTATAGACGTACAAAGCAACGCCTACGTGTGAAGCCCGATGCTTCATTTGGGTCGTCGTTGGGTCAGGTCAAAAGAGATCACATCGTCTATAACCCTCCTTCAAGCTCCCCATCGGTTTACCACACACCAGCGAAATTTCTTCCTAGCGACGACATCCGGAGATCTTTACTTAGTGATACTTCAATCGGCCAGCAGAACCCTGCCGAGCTTGCATCTTTGAACAGATCGCCTGGTCCAAAGCGATATCACTTGAACCCCTCTGATGTACTAGAAATACGCAGGCTCAGAACCAGTGACCCGATGACGTGGAGTCGCTCGAAGTTGGCCAAGCGTTTTGATTGCTCACCACTCTTCGTCTCGATGGTGTGCGGAGCCAGTCGGGAAAAGAAAGAAATGCAGAAGCAAGTCTTGGAGGCGGTGCAATCAAGATGGGGCACCAAGCGCCGCATGGCTAGAGAGGACCGGACATTGCGGAAGGAATCGTGGGGAAGAGACTGTTGACAACAATCTTTCAAATGTGTTTGTGCCTGCATGCTCTCCTGTTCTGGGATATGTATGCCGAACCTCTCAAATGCTCTACCCGTTCTCTTCACTCAGGGCTTACTAAGTCCTTTAAATTGTTGCCCGTTGTTTCAATATATGTTCTATTAGAAGCCATTGGTCGCTGTATAATTATGTATTTGCCATAAACCGTTATTTATGTATCATTTAGATGATCCCTGGAACTACTAGCTGAAGCCAAGCAAGTATTTGATGAAGGCATCATGATCTACAAAAGGTATTTTAGACACATGTTGATACCAGTTGAGTCTCGCCTAGCCGGGTAGCCGCTTATTCGCGGAAACTCTAGGCTTCCTGACCTGGTACTTGCTTTTACTGCCTGTCCCTAAGGTGGTAATTGTTAATAATAATAATCCTAGTCTTCGTCCACGGCCGAAATGCCCCTCCCCCTCCGTCGAATTGCAACGTCGCTTAGGGAGTACAGACCCTTCTTGTCACTTCCGTTCCACATCAAGGGCAATTTGACATCTCACACAATTTTTGATTCCACCGTACGCCGCTTATCTTCTCGTCACGCATTCTACGGACATATCAGCGATTCAAAGATGGCACCGCAACTTGAGCCGTTTTTCAAACAGTGAGCCCAACTTCCCTTGCCCCCAGCCTGCCCCTCCTTCTATCGTGCTTCACCATCTTGAAACGTTTCCGTCACTCCTGCTTCATCGGTCATCGCCACATACCATGTGACATGTGTCGCCTCCTGCTGTAATTCACATAAATGACCGGGTTTGACCATGTCTAATGCCTCATTCATACAGGGTCGACGACCTATCCGGTTCCTTCATTGATAGTATGGGCCTATGTTCTCCATCGCTTGCCCAAGTGATGTGTATTGACCGAATAGCAAGGGTTACGAAAGGCTGTTGCCATTCCATCGATCTCTGCGCAGGATGAGAACAGAAAAGATGTCTTCAAGGTACTTTCTGCAGGTTTCACCCTACCTCAAGAGGACCGCAGCTAAAACACACGTGGGTTTATATCAGATGGCTCAGTTCCTCGCCTCCGAGCTCGAAGCTTTGGGTGCTGAAGTGGAACAACGCCCGCTAGGCAAGCAGCCCGGCAAGGAGCACCTTGATCTACCTCCAGTTGTAGTCGCTCGGTATGGTAACGACAAGAACAAGCGCACTATTCTCGTCTACGGTCATTATGACGTTCAGCCTGCCTTGAAAGAAGACGGCTGGGCGACAGAACCCTTTGAGTTGACTGTCGATGATCAGGGAAGAATGTTTGGACGTGGAAGCACTGACGACAAAGGACCAGTCTTGGGATGGTTGAACGTGATCGAGGCTCACAAAAAGGCGGGTGTGGATTTCCCGGTCAATCTCCTTTGCTGCTTCGAAGGCATGGAAGAATACGGCTCGGAAGGCCTGGAGGAGTTCATCCAAACCGAAAGTAAGAAATTCTTCAAGGACGCAGATGCCGTTTGTATCTCGGACAACTACTGGCTGGGAACAGAGAAGCCTTGCCTGACTTATGGTCTTCGTGGTTGTAATTACTACTCCGTGAGTGTTTCAGGCCCTGCTCAGGATCTACACAGCGGAGTATTCGGAGGCTCTGCCCATGAGCCGATGACAGACCTGGTCAATGTTCTCTCCAAACTTGTCGATCCTAAGGGAAAAATCTTAATCCCTGGCATCATGGATCTGGTCGAACCCATGTCGGAGGACGAGAAGTCCTTGTATCCCAACATCAGTTACACCATGGAGAACCTTCATGAGTCTTTGGGCAGCGAGACAGGCATTCATCCTACCAAGGAAGAAACTCTCATGGCTAGGTGGCGATACCCTTCTTTGTCTATCCATGGCATCGAGGGTGCTTATTCCGCTCCCGGGGCTAAGACTGTGATTCCAGCCAAGGTAATTGGCAAATTCTCTATCAGAACAGTGCCAAACATGGAAAGCGAGGATGTGAACAAACTTGTGTTTGATCATATCAAGTCAGAGTTCGCCAAACTCAACAGCAAGAACAAACTAGATGTTTGGCTCCAACATGACGGGAAATGGTGGGTGGCCAGTCCGAAGCACTGGAATTTCACCGCTGCAAGCAAGGCTGTTCAACAGGTCTTTGGTGTCGAGCCCGACATGACCCGCGAAGGCGGCAGGTATGGAAAATGCTTATATCAAGGCTGCTTCTGATCTTCTCAAAGCTAATTCATTGACAGTATCCCGGTCACATTAAGTTTTGAGCAAGCTACCGGGAAGAACGTTTTACTTCTCCCAATGGGCAGTTCAACTGATGCTGCCCATTCCGTGAACGAGAAGCTTGACAAGAGAAACTATATTGAAGGGACCAAGTTGCTGGGGGCTTATCTGCACTACGTTGCAGAGGAACCCATGAACCACTAGTCATATGCACCGCCCGATCGCATCTCAGCCTCAAGACTTAACTCAACTGCTTCAGTCTGTTGGAACCTTCGAGCCATTCAGGGGAATACATATATTCCTTACTTCAGTCAAGCTCTTCCCTTCTGCCAGCAAAATATAGCCTCGTACTTCTCAATCAGAACCTCACCTGAGGGTGATCTCACTTCTGATTATCGTGTACCACTGTACCGTAACCCCATAATCTTGATTCCTGAAAGGTTTCAAGTCGCATATTGAGCCATAGACACAGATTTTAACGTCATAAAACTGGACTCCCCAAGCGTGTCCTTAGAAGCGGGTACAGCTGAGACGTAGGCGGTATCATTAAAATACTAGCCAACTTACTCCGTACCCTAGACGATCTAAATAGCGTGCATCGCGTGCATTGATGCCTCATCTACACAGTAGCTTTTGCTCTTCTAGGCAAGCCATGTTGTAATTCTCCCACCTCACATTACTTGGTGGGCACTTTCATAGTAGGTTAAAATCTGGCAAAGCCTTACGACGTTTGATGGCTTTTCTCGGCCAGTAGACAATCAATCGTGTGCTTGGCAGTCAGGTAGCCGGGCTATTTATGTATGTCCTTTCACTGAGCGGGGATACTGGCCATTACCGAGAAGCGCGCCACGCGACCGCGCGCCTTATCAGCGGCCGATAAGCCTCAGAACACGAAACAAAGGAAATGTACTCCGTACTACTACTGTAATTAATTCCACACTTAAAGAAAAGAAAGAAAGAGCATCGGCGCTAGCTTTTCGACTTCTTTGTACTTTGCATCACCAACCATTCTCACCAAACCAGGCCACTTCTCCTTTAATAAGAGGGGGTCCCTGCGCACTCCAGTGGTCGAGTACCTCTCATACCAAACCATACCAAGTTTCTCATGCCCAAGTCAGATCATTCAAGTGTACTCAATGCCGTCAAGTAAGCGCCCCCAGGCGTTCTCTGTGGACCCAAATGAGGAGAGGCAATCAGACGCACCCTCATCGGTATGTTGAATATATCCGTCGTGATAAAGGCATATGACTGATTTAACCAGCGAAAACGCATGCGCGGAACTAACTCGTCCGGATCCGATGAAGTCAACGACGATGACCTCCAAGACACAACATCTCCATCCATATCGGAACCGCCCGACGATGATGAGGATGAACTTGAGCTTCGTGCTACACAAGTGATCCAGGAGAAGTATTCATTCGCTGGTGATGAGCCGAACGTGCCTGCCGAGCATGGCATTCTGGAGCGCGTCGAGTGCTACAATTTCATGTGTCATGACCATTTTTACATCGAGCTCGGTCCGCTGATAAATTTTGTTGTTGGAAAAAATGGTTCTGGCAAGAGTGCAGTCCTCACGGCTATCACTCTATGTTTGGGTGGCAAAGCTTCGGCCACAAACCGTGGGCAAAGTCTGAAGAGTTTCATCAAGGAAGGCAAAGAGTAGGTTTCTAGTCCCTTATATGCATCCAATTCTGAACTTCCTCAGGAGCGCAACCATTGTAGTGCGGATCAAGAATCAGGGTGATGGCGCTTACATGCCAGATGATTATGGAAAATCAATCATTATCGAGCGCCACTTCTCCAAGATGGGCACCAGTGGGTTCAAGATCAAGTCTGATAGTGGGCGTATCGTCTCTACTAAGAAAGCGGAGCTTGATTCTATCATTGACTACTTTACCCTGCAGTTTGACAACCCGATGAACGTTCTTTCGCAGGATATGGCTCGTCAATTCCTTAGCTCGTCTAGCCCCGGTGATAAGTACAAATTTTTTGTGAAGGGTGTTCAATTGGAACAACTTGACCAGGACTACCGTCTAATTGAAGAGTCTGGAGATCAGATCGAGGCGAAGCTAAAAAGCAGAGTGCAAGACATCACAATTCTGAAAAGTCGTCAGGATGCAGCAAAGCGGAAACTAGATTTATCTGACCAGCATGAGTCTCTACGTAATCGCATTCGAAATCTTCGCAATCAAATGGCTTGGGCTCAAGTGGAGGAACAAGAGCGGGTAAGCACGCTCACGAAGCCGAAGCCCCTATGCTGCATAATCTAAACATGAGCAGATCCAGGATTCTCTGAAAACAGAGATGATGACAGCCGATGAGGATATAGCTGCTGCTGAAGCGGGTCTCGGGAGCTATGAACATCGCGCACAGGAAGCAGAGAGAGAAACCGAACTTGCGGCCGAATTTGTCCAGCAGGCTACCTCCAAGCTTGAGACTTGTCAATTAAGTAGGGATGAGATCAAACATAAAATGGACGCTCAATTAAGTGAACGTCATGGTCTACAGGTAAGGCCACCTTACACGTGCTGTTCAGTGTTGAGATTCTTAACGCATGCACGCAGGCCCAGCAACGCCAGATCAGAGAGTACTTAAGGGCTGCGGAGACTAGAATAGCTGAAAGTCGGAAGAAGCTTGCAGATGAGCACCAGCGCTTGAGTGATATAAGTGGGGGAAGCTTTATCAGAAAACAAGAGGAACTCGAGCAGGCAAAAGCCGGCGCGGAAGATGCCCGTTCTCGATTCAAGGAACATGAAGCCGAGAGAAACCGCTTGTATGAGAAGATAGGTCAAGCTGAAAAGGAAGTGAAATTAGCCACTGCCCCCGTCAATAAGGTTAAAGCCGACATTGAGCAAGCACAGTCAGTTCTACAAAACTTGAGCAGAGAGGGCGGGGCGAGAAATTCTGGCTTCCACGAAAGAATGCCAGCGCTTACCAAGGCCATTGAACAAGAAGGGTCCTTCCGCAGACGCCCCGTGGGCCCAATTGGGCACTATGTCAGTTTGCTGAAGCCAAAATGGTCCTCTATTCTGGAGAATTCGCTCGGTACGACTCTGAGCAGCTTTGTTGTGACCTCGAAAAGCGACATGAACATCTTGTCGAATATCATGCAGAGAGTCAACTGGTGAGCAATTTGAAACTCATCGCATGGCCTTTGGTTTTTGACAGCAGCGAAAGTGTATGCCCGATTTTCATAGGAAGCGATGGTCATCTTGATACGTCAAACCACGAACCAGATCCCACCTATGACACAGCCCTGCGGGTACTTCAAGTAAGTGAAAACTAATTGAAACATGTTAATTTGAGAGATCTGTTCTAACTCTGGGCTTTCTAGATTGACAATGAATTAGTCCGTCGACAGCTAATCATAAATCACGGAATCGAACAGATGCTGCTGATAGAGGACCAAGAAGAGGCATCGTCGGTACTTTTCGATGGACAGAAACCCCGCAATGTGAAAAGGTGTTATTGCATCGACCCCACTAATCGGCGACGAGGATTTCACCTTTCTTATAGCAGAAATGGTGAACCAAGCCAGGCGCCTGTCCCAGCCTACAATGGGAGTCCCCGGATGAAATCCGACCTTGCGTCTCAGATCAGGTAATCACAACTCCGCTTTCGGTGAATTGTCTAGTTACTGACATTCAAATAGCATGCAAAAAGACGTACTCGCAGACTTGCGTAGAAATCTCAGTGATCAAGAGCAGTCTCTTCGATCCGCTCGCTCTAGTCTCGAAGGCTGCAAACAAGCACGCGTGAGACATGACAGGAGAAGCAGCGAACTACGTATCGCAGTGCAGAAAGCAGAAGACCTTATTGATGAAATCACCGAGGCACTCGATAAAGAAGCTGTGGAAGACGGACGCATTGATGTACTCCAGACTACCCTGGAAGAAGCAGAAGAAGAGAAACGCTTGAACGAAGGGTCCCTACAGGACGGTATTGAGGCTATGGATGCCATGATGGAGGGACTGAAAGCGATCAAACACGAGCTTTCGGCCAAAGAAGCAGAGGTTTCTACAATGAATGAAGAGCTCAGGTTGGCTCAAAACGAAGCACAAATGAGCATGGAAAACCGCCGAAGATCAATCCGCGAGAAGAACGCAGCAATTGAGCGAATCAATGACAGCAAAAAAGGTAGAGCTCGAATTCAGCAGAGGCTGGAAGAGATAGCTGCACGTATCCTCGACTTCAGCGAGAAAGCGAGCTTGGTCTCACCGCGGGTTGCAATAGCTGAGGGTGAAACCGCCGCCAGCCTAGATAAGAAGCTCGATAGGCTTCATACAGATCTTAGGCGATATAACCAGGAGTAAGTATGGAAGCCCATAGTCTTGAACTCAGTTGCTGAAGACTTCCTAGATTGGGGGCAACCCGCGAGGAACTCGCTGCTCAGGCCTCCAGGGCAAAGGAAGCCTACGAACAGGCGCTGAAACAAGTCGATGAGTTTCAAACACTGGCCGAAGTAAGACGACCATACCAATATCCAAAGGGCCTGGCTAAACACGTCTGCTTAGGTACTTAAAAAAACTCTCGACCATCGCAAGAAACGCTGGCGGATTTTCAGGTCGCATATCTCCTCACGCGCCAAGGCACAATTCACCTATCTACTCAGCGAAAGGAGCTTTCGAGGTCGGCTTCTGACAGATCACGAGGGAAAACTACTGGATCTACAAGTATGTGATTTCAACTCGTTTCGTGGCTGATTTATCCTGATAATCATCCTCCACAGGTCGAGCCTGACATAACGAAAGACAGTGTGGGCCGTGGTGCAAAGACCCTTTCTGGCGGTGAGAAGTCTTTCTCCCAGGTATGCCTGCTTCTGGCATTGTGGGAGGCTATGGGATCCCCGATTCGATGCTTGGACGAGTTGTATGTGTCTTCAATCTCCACCGTGCAATCGGATACTAACTACTTTGATCTTGTAGTGATGTGTACATGGATCATATCAACAGAAAAATGGCGATTGACATGCTAGTATGATTGTCTTGCATGCGACTTTCTGCGAAGCTTGCTAACCGTGAACACAGATGCTCGCGGCAAGGCGGTCAATCGGTCGGCAGTTTATACTCATTACGCCCGGATCCAGGGCGGAGATAAGCTTGGCGCCAGATGTTCGCGTGAAGGAGTAAGTCTTTACCTCATTGCAAAAGTTGACCGACAGCAGCTTACTGGGCTCATATAGGTTGGCAGAACCCGAACGGGGGCAGACAAGGCTGGCTTTCTAGACATACAGTACAAGGTCAATTACTCTGTAGATGTTATGGGGCCTTTATGAGCTCCTGTAATTCTTCGTTATCATCAGTACCTCCTTCCTATTCTCTGTGAATGTCATTACAATGAGGTATAAAAAAAGGTGGGTGAGCATTTGAAACCGCGGGTTATTCGAATGCCCAGTGGCAATATTGTCTTGAGCAATGTGAAATCCCGATACGTAATACTGTAATTCGTCAGGTAACCATAGGCTAGACGGAATTCCTGAACTTGACTGCCATTTATCGAAGTCATACCTAGTTCTTCATGCATCTCATTATTGAGCACTTGTAGCCCTTCACATTCAGCCTAGATCCTTTATTCGTTCCGGCTTTGCTTGGGTAACTGCGTACGTCCTGAGTCGTTGTAAAAGTACATACCATACCTCCTCCCACCGCGTTGTGAGGCTCGGCCCGTTTTTGGACTACGCCCAAACCGGCCCACACGAAGAGCAGTGACTTCGTCTCCAGGCCCTTTCCAGTTCAACCCAACAATTCATTGGAATTGCTAAGACATCCCCGATCCCGAATTATCACCTCAACCCAACTTACGCTACCGCAGCGATACATTCGACTCGCCTCTTGAAATTCTTTCTTAGAGCTTATCACACCTTGACTCACCGCAACAAAAATCTCATCGCTATCAGTTCCTGTGTCGTTTCCCTCCTTCCGGCAGACCCATTAAACGCAGTCTCCCTGGCTTCGAACGATACAACGCCCTCGTCTATCGGCACCGGAGCGAGCCTGTTCCACGCGATAGTTTCCAAAATCAAATCATCTACTTCGAAGCTTTGAGCACACTCGATCAGCATCCGGCATTCCTAGGCCACCTCTATACCGAGAAAGAAACGTGACCATATCAATCACAATCATCTTCGAACAACTAAGCAATATGGCCGACGCACTAGCCTCACAAATGAAAAGCACGACCTTAGGGTACTGTATTCGCCTCCCTATCAATGAAGCTTGAATTGACCATGTCTACATTCTGCCAGGGATACCAGCTCGGATGCGAAGTGGAAGGAACAATTAAATGTCCCCGCCAAGGATGCGAGACCACAGACTGAGGTTTGTTACTCGAAGACTAGCCCGGGCTCGTCGCCATCTGACTTGCGCCCAGGATGTTACTGCTACGAAAGGCCTCGAATTCGAAGATTTCTATATCAAACGTGAACTCATGATGGGAATCTTCGAAGCTGGATTCGAGAAACCATCACCTATCCAAGAAGAAACGATACCTGTCGCCCTCACCGGCCGAGATATCCTAGCGCGAGCCAAAAACGGCACGGGGAAAACAGCGGCTTTCGTCATCCCAACCTTAGAACGCATTAACCCCAAAAGCACCAAAACGCAGGCTCTCATTCTGGTTCCCACAAGGGAATTGGCTCTTCAGACTTCTCACGTCTGTAAAACTCTGGGGAAACATCTTGGCATCAACGTTATGGTTACTACAGGCGGGACAGGATTAATGGATGACATCATCCGCTTGAATGACGCCGTCCATATTCTTGTCGGAACGCCTGGACGAGTGTTGGACTTGGCGAGCAAAGGTGTCGCTGATCTTTCTGAATGCCCGACATTCGTCATGGATGAGGCCGACAAATTGCTATCGCCTGAATTCACCCCAGTCATTGAACAGCTGTTGTCATTTCATCCCAAGGATCGTCAAGTGATGCTCTTCAGTGCCACTTTCCCACTGATTGTGAAATCCTTCAAGGTAGGTTTATCATGAGATGTATCTATCCCAAAAAATGGCCCCTGACATATGTTAGGATAAACACATGCGCAACCCTTATGAGATTAACCTCATGGACGAGCTCACCCTAAGAGGAATCACGCAGTACTATGCATTTGTGGAGGAGAAACAGAAAGTCCATTGTTTGAACACCCTGTTTTCAAAATTACAGATCAATCAATCAATCATCTTCTGTAATTCCACCAATCGGGTTGAGTTACTTGCAAAGAAGATCACTGAGCTGGGGTATTCCTGCTTCTATTCACACGCAAGGATGCTTCAACAACATCGAAACCGAGTATTCCACGACTTTCGCAACGGCGTTTGCCGTAATCTCGTCTGCTCCGACCTCTTGACCCGCGGCATTGACATTCAAGCTGTCAATGTCGTCATCAACTTTGACTTTCCTAAGAATGCTGAAACCTATCTTCATCGGATTGGTCGGTCAGGTCGCTTCGGACATCTCGGACTTGCTATCAATCTCATCAATTGGGATGACCGTTTCAACTTGTATAAAATTGAACAGGAACTGGGGACGGAAATCCAGCCCATTCCTCAGAACATCGACAAAAAGCTCTATGTTTACGATTCACCTGACACAATCCCACGCCCTATCGCGAACCCATCACAACCTCAGATCAATACCACAGTCACAAATGCACCTGCCGCAGATCGTCGTCCTACTCACCATGCGAATGGCGGGCATTATCAGTTTCATCGGGGCCGAGGCTCATACCGCGGAGGCCGGGGCCAGGGCCAACGTCGCAGCATTCATAACGATGCGAAGCAATTTAGCGCCTCTCAAGGTCAGACAGGCGGCAAGACTCACACTACACCAGTGTCATAAACGACCAGCTACCGCATTAATGAGTGCTACGCCCACGTCTTCCCTTTCTGAGCTCCTTTGCCTTTTGTGCTTTTCACTCTTGTCATGCCCTTCTTATTTCCGTTCTCTCTCATTATTGGTTGTGGTCTGCTCATTTTGCGATGATTGTTGGCTACATGAACTTATAGGCCCAACACTGTGGCACCTTCCTGGTGTCTTGTTTTGCTGTGAATTTTGTCTCCTACATGATAGTTTTTGCACCTCGGATTCGAAGATGCAGGAACATCTATGTCTGTATCATACCTAATCTGCTCGGTTTCTTTCAGTGTGTATTTGTTTCCGGTCATTACCTGTCCCTTACTCATTTTTGATGATGAGTCAGGCTCTTGCCATTGCTCTGATCGCTTGTACATATATCTTTCTCTGGGACTGCATTGGGATCAGGTGAAATGATCAAGGCGTTCGCGGACACGTTGCAAGGTATATGTTTTTGGCGTTTCTGGCGAACTTCGGCTAACATACAGAAACGAGGCGATTGGGTTTACCCCCAGCTATGCCGGTTTTCACCATCATATCCTGAGCTCATTTGCCAGGCTCGCCACACGCCACGGCACTGGGCTATATTTTCCTCTCGGCACAGCATGACTATGGCTACAACACCGGCATTTGCATCCCTGGCGCTAACGGCGAAGTCTTCACGACTCTTTATGCATTTTCGTCTCTTTACACTCGCTTTGGGTCACGTCGTTTGCCAGTATATCTCGTGACCGTCCTTGTGCTCGTCGTTGACATTGATAAACTCTAGCACTGAAATCGTGGGAACATTCAGACAGAAAATGAAACAAGATCGGGGAGAGGCGAACCAAAAAACCCCCGGTGAGGGAGGAAAAAGGCAAAGGGGCCGGAAGAGCGAGGCAGGAGGAAAAGAGGAAAGAGGAAGGTGAGGAGCGAGGAAATCAAGCGGAATGAATGCTGGGGGAGCTGAAGGCTATTGAAGAAGGAAAGGCAGAGAAGGTGGAACGAGTGTCTTGTGGAAATCGAAAGGCAAGAACAATCGAAAGACGAGGAAGATACCAAAAAGGAAAAGAGAGCAAAAAAAAAGCGAGAAAAGAGAAAAGGACGGAAAAAAAGTAGCCTAGGGTATACTAGATACTACTGACTGTCAAGAGATGTGCAGTATCTAGTCAAATGTCAACTCAATTCCCTAGGTGGACTTCATCTAAATGAGTAATATTGTAGAGCGAAGTTCGGCATTTCGGCAGACGCAAGAGTCCTGCGCGTTCTGCCCTTGCGGAATCCCGTACTAATAAGGTTACCGGGGAACTAGTGAGTTAGACCTTAACTATAGTCCGCCATAGTTGAGTTCTGACTCAAGTCCCGACAGATACACCTTGACACGATAGATCGTTAGGATTGCACCTGGTGAAACACATTCGCCAATGGCCACCGTCGAAAAAGATCACCGGCCGAAGGTCTGTTCAGTCTGAAGAGGAATGCTCATGAGAATGTTACTTCTAAACTGTGGACGCAGCCCAGTAGTTTGCGATCGATCATCGCGGGCTCAACCGCCGGTGCCGTCGAGATCGGTAATACCTCGCTATGCTCAGTTAGCCTCCGTTTACAAAAAGCTAAACAGTATTAGCAATCACTTATCCAGCCGAATGTACAGAACAGACAGATCCTGGTTGGTCTATTCTCAATGGCTAATCAATCCTCCAGTTGCAAAGACCCGTACCCAACTCAACCGCAGACTCCCCGATGCAAAGAAACTTCCATGGCCACCATTTGGCTCACAATGGTATGCTGGGTGCACAACCCTAATCATTGGAAATTCGCTTAAGGCAGGAATTCGTGAGTGGTTCTGTTTGTGGTGCTGAGTCTTTGACGCATATTCTGAGACTGATGCGTTGGTTTCGTGGATAGGGTTCGTCGCTTTCGACTGGTTGAAGTCACTCCTGCAAGACGAGAACGGCAAGATCTCGGGGCCCCGAACAGTTGTCGCGGGCTTCGGTGCAGGCTTCACTGAGTCATTGTTGGCAGTGACACCATTTGAGAGTATCAAAACACAACTGTTCGTTAGACCCTGGTCGCCAGCTACTTTATGAGCTTAGGTCACTACTCCTCGTTCAGGCGGACAGAACTGACACCCTGTGGCGCTGTTAGAATTGATGATCGAAAGTCGCAGAAGCCCCGGATGCGTGGGTTCCTGCACGGGAGCAAGATCATTTACCAAGAAAGGGGCCTTCGAGGTTTTTTCCAAGGATTCGTTCCTACAACCGCACGCCAGGCTGCCAACTCGGCGACACGATTCTCGAGTTATACAATGCTGAAACAGATGGCCCAAGGCCAGGTCGCTCCTGGAGAGAAGTTGGGGACTGTGGGCACTTTTGCCATCGGTGGAATAGCCGGCCTTATCACGGTGTAAGCCTGCTGTGGCCCTACTCTCGTCAATGTGGCCGATATCTCTGTCCAGAAGAGTTGCTAATCCATCCCCATCTAGTTACGTTACGCAACCCCTTGATACTGTGAAGACCAGGTTTGTGTTCAAGTCAAACATCTCCTCAGAGACGCGTACTGACACAGTGTTAGGATGCAATCCCTAGAAGCCAGTAAGAATTATAGGAATAGTTTCGTCTGCGCAGCACGCATCTTCAAGGACGAGGGCATTCTGACCTTCTGGTCGGGAGCCGTTCCACGCCTAGCGAGGCTCATCATGAGTGGCGGCATAGTATTCACCATGTATGTGCTCTATCGATTCGTGCATGATATGATCCAATTGCGTAGCCGGCTAATGATAAAACAGGTACGAGAAGACGATGGAGGCATTGGACACATTTGATCCAGAGAGGCGTTATATCTAAGTCGTTATGAAGCTGGTTGGTGTATAGAAACATTACGGGCTGTGTGTGCGCGATTGAGATCGAATTGTAATCGAATGGGCTTGGTAAAAACCTGCTTAACAGCGTAGTTATTATGGCAACATTTGGCACCATCATCTATACACCCATGTCTGCTAAGCACGTCGCTGTACCTCGTGCTTGATCGATGCTTCTGCCGCCATGACTGCGATTTCGCGATCACCAAACCATGTCCGTACACTATCCATTACGGACTCTAACCCCTGCCCACCAGCTAGGACGTCGTCTAGATTGTGCACAGTGAGCCCGCTACGGTGGTCTGTGCAGCGACTTTGCCCATAATTGTACGTGCGGATTTTATCGCCTCGGCCCATTCGGGCAATGCCACCCATAGCTCCTCTCCTGAGCTCAACAAGTTCCTGTTCTCTCGCCTCTCGCCTCTGTTCGGCCAATTTCGCACGCAAAACTTGCCATGCCTTCTTTCGATTAGAATGCTGGGACCGTGAATCTTGCATCGAGACTACGATACCAGTCGGTACATGCGTCAAGCGAATCGCAGATTCGGTCTTGTTCACATGCTGTCCGCCAGCACCACTAGCTCGCATCTTCTCCGTGCGAACTTCCTGTGGGTCAATGTAATAGTCGCTGTTGGGATCATCGAAACCATGCGTTCCATCGGTGCCACTTCCTGTTTCAGGGAAGCTAGGGAGGACCATTACACTCACAGCACTAGTGTGAGTACGGCCCTTGGCTTCCGTAGCCGGGACTCTCTGAACCCTGTGCACGCCTGACTCTGTTCTCATGGTATCGTACGCACCATCCGTTTCTATCTCCAGAACTGCTTCGCTAAGGCGGTCCTCGGCCGACCCTTCTCCGCCTTCTTTCTTGATGATGGTACAACGAAAACCTCGGCGAGAGCAGAAGGCGATATACATCTTCATCAACTCGAAAGCAAACAGGCCCGCTTCATCCCCACCTGCGCCAGGTCGGATCTCGAGCAGGCATGAGAGCTCTGCAAAAGGATGACGAGGAATGAGCGCTTTTTTAAGACTCTCTGATATGCTGGGCAATGTAAGCTTGCTACTTTCTAGGTCTTCAATGGCCAAAGACTTCAATTCGGCTTCCGTTCTTGGATCATCTAGCAAGGACTGTAACTCGGATATGGACTGTGCATTGGTCAGCGCCAGCAGATTGACGTGAGGTACTAAGAAACACATGCTTCGTTTGCATTATCCCACTCCTTTAGAGTGTCTGCAACCTGTGCTAGCTCTCCAATCCTTTTTGCGATCTTGGCGTCAAAGGAATCAGCTAGTTGAGTACTTAGAGCAGCATGCTCGACAGCCAGAGTGCGTGCGTGTGTGAGGAGTGCTGGAGAGAGATCCGATCCTGTTCGTTTGCGCATGAGCCATGGTCGTCGAAAGTACCACACAAGCGTGGAACAAACTGACCTGTTTTGTACGTCCGACGTTGTAGCAGCGACCGTCGATATAGAGAGGCTCTGGCTGGCCGAACCAAACACCGAGAGCAGACCCAAGGCACTCCGAGCATTGTCTATTTCCCGATTTGGCAGACGATATCGGCGACAACATCTAGTGCCACGTACATGCGATTGTAGAGTCTGTTGCTCTCGAAACTTGAACAGCGGCCAATTTTCCACGTGTAATGCTGTCACGTGATGTGTACAATCAGGGACTGTAACCATACTGTACGGCATGAAACAATAACTGGACGGTAACCAGCCGTTGCTTCGGGGCAAGACAAAGCGCAAATTACTGTATGTACGTACAGTACAGTGTCGTAAAGGCCAGACTGGAAGATTGCGACTTGCTGCATCCCGCAACAAACATCTCCAATAATAAATCACCACGGTCAGAGCTGGCTGTTATCAACATTCTCGAAAATATGTAACTTGCTCTCCGACCATCAAAAAGGTCATTCTTACCCGCGTTGCTCCCTGTCACTGGCCGCTTCTTGTCTACGACATCTTATATTGCATACTAATATGAAACCACTTCCATAACATCCTACATTTCCACCGTCCTATACTCATCGATTGGCGTCTCTTCTTTTACAAGATGTTTGTCTCTCCGGGGCTCCTTGCGGTCTTTCTGGCCTTCCTATCGGTCGTAAAAGGCTGGCAACCCTCTCCAATATCTCACGACACTCCACTTTCATCTTTGATCGCATCTGCAAAAACGCATCTTGCCGGTGGCTCGCCCAGGGACGCTCTGCAGTACTTCGATGCGGCCATCTCAAGAGACCCTGCGAACTACCTGGTCCTCTTCCAGAGAGGCGCTGCTTACCTTTCATTAGGCAAGAACTCTCAGGCTTTAGCCGACTTCGATCGCGTTCTGCAATTGAAGCCAGGCTTTGAGAGCGCCCTTCTGCAGCGATCTCGTCTCAGGGCTAAGTCTGCCGATTGGGCAGGAGCTTTAGAGGATCTCGGCGAGGCTGGTAAGGGTTCGTCTCCAGAATTCAAGGAGCTTCAGGAAGCGCACGACTCTGCGCTGCTTGCACAAGAGGCAGAAAAGCTTGGTTCCTGGGATGCCTGCGTTAGCCACGCGAACGTGGCCCTCAGCAAAGCAAGCATGTCTCTAAGCCTTCGACAAACCCGAGCTCATTGTCGGTTTGAGCGGGGGGAGATAGAGGAGGGTCTTAGCGACCTCGCACATATCTCCCAAATATCTCCCGGCTCCTTAGAACCCCATTTGCAGATTTCATCGATGCTATTCTACTCCCTTGGTGACTATGATCGCGGCATTTTTCAGATTCGCAAATGTCTGCATTCAGACCCCGACTCGAAAATCTGCAATCGTCTCTACCGCAGAGAAAAGAAGCTTCTTAAAAGAATTCAGACGATGGAAAGCGCTGCAGCTTCTAGAAAATTCAACAATGTTGTCAATCTGCTGGTGGGAGTCGGTGACGATAGTGGTTTAATAGTCGATGTACAGAACGATGTAAGGCAGGCAAGGGAAGCTGGATATATCCACCCAGCCGCTCCCAATCGGCTCTATGCCTCGCTGGTTGAGAAAACCTGCGAGGCCTACCAGGAGGTTTGTCAATGTCTGTTTTCCGTGATTGTCTGGCTTATCACTAACACTTCTGACCCAGATACAGATCCGTAAACTAGCGGCCTCCTATTGTTCTCAGGCGCTAGATCTGAACCCATCGTCCTTGGCAGGTCTTCTGTATAAAGGCCAAGTGGCCATCGATGAGGATCGCTTTGAAGATGCAATAAGCGTGCTGAATGACGCCAAGGAGCATCATCCCAATTCTAAGAAAATCCAGGACCTGTTACAGAAAGCTCACGTTCTTCAAAAGCGCTCTAGACAAAAGGACTACTATAAGGTTCTGGGTGTCACGCGTGATGCTGATGAGCGTACCATCAAACGTGCATATCGGCAGCTTACAAAACAACATCATCCCGACAAGGTCATATCTCGTGGAGTATCCAAGGAGGAGGCTGAGAAGAAGATGGCTGCCATCAATGAGGCCTACGAAGTCTTATCAGATCCTGAACTAAGAGGACGCTATGACAACGGCGACGATCCCAATGATCCCGAGTCCCAGAAGGGTAATCCATTCCAGTCCGGGCCGTTTGGTAGCGGTCAACAATTCTTTTTTCAACAAGGGGGCCCCCAATTCAAATTCTCCGGGCAGGGTTTCAATTTTCCCGGCGGTGGCTTCCCTTTTCGTTGACAACGGAAGGTTGTATTTGATTTCGAGGGATCTACTCGTCTCGCTATCTTCCATCACTGTCTCTCGGGGAATTACGTGGCTGTTTTTCCCTTGTATCATATATATCTCGCACCTTGTGATCCGGAGATAGGTTTTCCTTTGAAAATTCCAGGCATATATTCAAGGTAACTTTCATACATCCCAGTCTCGAACTTGCAGTAGATTTCGTCCCAACGTGCGAACTTGTGTATCCAATCAATTATGGCAAGAGATATGGGCAGGTTAATCATGATCATTTCTTCGGGCGGTCTGTCAAGGGAACATAGCTGACTTGGAAGATTTTCTCTTTGCTGACGGACCCGTCTGCCTTCTTGTCGACAACCCATATGTACTGTCCGCCGCTTGGCCCAAGACTTCCCGCTTCTCCATCGTCACTGCCCATGTCCACGGGGATGAACAACCGCCCGGGGGTGCGAAGCTGCTCAATCAATACAGGATGTAGCCGTTCAGCGGCCGCGCCGACATGGATGGCGTCATACGGCGCCCCTTGGGACCATCCCAGCCGCCCATCGGAAGCAATGAACTTCACTCTTTCGGACTTGAGGTACTTACGGCCCTGCTCTGACTTGCTCATATTCTCGCAGGCCAATTTGACAAGCTCTGGTATGTGGTCGATACCAATAACTTGGCCGTTTGCTTGATTTGCAGCCGATGGATCAGTGACAAGGTTGGCAAGGACATGGGTCAAGTAGCCTGAACCGGACCCGATGTCCAAGACATGTGAGCCGGGCTTGAGAAAGTCGATAAGATATTCACATGCATGGCCGTGCATATGCGGTGCAGAGATCGTCGCGGCGTGTCCAATTGGCTGCGGTGAATCTGAGTACGGCCTTGACGGCGCATAGTGGGCCCGGTCAACCTTGCATACCTATCTGTCAGACTTCCAACTATAAGATTCACCTCATCCGGATACCGTTGGTTTTTTATCTCGTGGCTGATTCTCGCAGAGATAGTGATCTCCAGGGAGAAGAAAACGAGATTTCTTGGTTGGTGGGTGAGAAGGGAAAGAGGGGGGTTGCTCACGCCTTTCATGGCATCTCTCACCCTCTCACTTTTTATAAGGCCGGTCCTGTAGAGGTTCTCAACCAGTTCGCTGTTGGTTGAACCAGAACAGTACCACGCCATTGTGTATAGCGTCCGGGCGGATTGCGTGCAGGGTATAGTTGTGGCGAAAGTCCCAGCAAGCATATATTCCAGAGTATGCACCCCTGCAGCAGCAGAATGATTACCAGAGACGTGGATCGTTATTACTCGATAGGTGTATATTAGATCAGTATAAAGATCATTCGTTGCTGGACTAATTCAAAAACAACAGGACCTTTGAGGAGTGGATTTCGGAGCAATCCGGACATCCTATGACATCATTTATTGTAACGTACTAGGTCTCGTGATTGTGCAGGTGATTAACAACCGCTTCACATGCATTACTTACTGCAGTTCCCCGCTACAACAAATTAATCCGTCCGGTCCGGTATATTTGTTGTAACAGGGAATCGTTATAGCGAACTTGATAAATACTCAAGTATATTCAGTGAATATATATATATCCTGGGGTGCCGACCCTTATTAAAACCAAACAAGTGACTTTACAAGCTTTATCTAACCTAATAGAGATAAATTCTTACTTATTTAGATATGGTTCTACCTCGATACAACGAATTTTGTCATATTACAAGAATGTCAGCGATTTGAGAACTCAGGGTTGGGGCTATTCCGAACATGTTCGTATGATTTCTGATGGTTCTTAGTTGTTGTTAGCAGCTAGGTTCTCCGCGTGTGAACAAGGGGTACAGCAAAGGCCTTCGGATCACGTGGCCAGATTACCCAGAAACGCCGACAGAAAGTAACGAAATTTGTACGGGGGCAGAAAAACCAAGTAAAGTATTTTCACTGTAGCGGGACTCGTTAGAGCGGGAAACTGCAGCACATGTAGTAACAGACTTGAGTAGCCGAGCTTCTGATATACTTGGACCTTCTGTGATAGACTGAACGTTTTGGTAGTATAGTATGAATTCTCGCTTCATCCCTAATTGCACGTAGTGCTTATGGGACCCTGTTATTGCGGTGTACAGCACTATATATACGGGGAGTTCAGAGAGGCAAGCAGAGGAGGTGGATATATATAAATCAAGCGTTAATCTCCCCCGTATGTTGCCAAATTGGGATAACCCTTAAGCTTACCAGGTGTCGATGCGCTGTACAATAGAACATCAACCAGGCAAGAGTAAATACCTGTATATTTACTGGCCAGACTACTTAGCACTAATATCTGTCCCATAAAGCACCGAAGCCATCGAGGACTAAATACTCCGCAGAGGGCTGGGAATTGACTATTTGCTGACCTAAGCTGGACTAAGTTAACTAGTTAACAAGTTATTAAGTTAACTGGACCAGGAAGCAGAATGAAACCTATTCAATACATTAGAAGCCCGATTAAAGAACCCTACCATCAAAGAAAAGTTATACTATTCCACGGATAATATTAAATGTAAAGTAACCCCGAAGACTCCCGACATAGATATCAACAACCATATAAACCTCAATGCAAAGGCTAAATGCAAATTTAAGAATGTAGTTAGTAACTTGATAGTTAGTCCCTTTCAGTGTAGGCAATGAGGTTTTGTATAGTTTACAGCCTTACCGCCTGCCATCTTTGGCCGTTCTGCCGCCCTTTGCATGGACTCCCGCACCCCAACTGTATTATTGCCTAAGGGAAAGGGAAAGAGTACTCCGTACTCCGTACTTTACAGTGAAAAGGTGACTTGGCTTTAGAAAGTAGGTGAAAAGTCACCTGATGTGTATAGGCGGTGAGTGGTTTTCGTGCCACAGCACCGAAATAACGAGGGTTGGCTGAGCTGCTTTCTGAATCACGACTGTCAGTAAGGGCTCACCTGTACCCTGGTTTATCGCTAGCCTTGAACATTTGGTCATGATAGTCATGTATGTGACTGGCAAAAATCCCCACAGTGGACATGCGACCAACGGACACGTACCGTACTAGTCAATTGCTCTTGACATGTAATCATGGAAAGTGAAGCAGACTCCACCGTTCAAGAAGAGGTCGATATCCTCATGTTCGATTATCTTCTCTGCACAACAATTGACCAACTCCTATGCTACGGAAGAGCGAAGGCGGAAGGGCAGAAGCGAGAAGACCATAATATCGAGTGGTACCTGAGAACAATTGAAAGTATGTATGGCTGAGCTACTGTCTCCATCATCAAAGCACTGACTGTTTCCAATTGCCAAACTAGCAACTAGAGCAGTGTTGTTAGACCCAAGTAGTCTTTCGGATGACATAAATACCAAAGACCGACTGTTGAATTTTGCCGTGATATTTTGTCACCGGTATGCTTTACTACAGAACAGTGCTCCGGTGGTAACTGCTTTGTTCCTACTGGCCAACTTTCTCGCGCTCTGCGAAGGCGAAGGACCAGGGGAGAGCTGGCCAGAGCTCAAGGATGCCATTTCAGCTCACCTGATTATGGCGGCCGCACAAGAGGAGCTCGCGGCGGCCGGCATTCAATCAACCTCGGACTACGACGAGTGTATTCACCGCGTGCACGAGGCCATAGAAGAACAATCGCCGGCGAAAGGACGACAAGGGTATCTGAAATACTTCCAGCCACCTAGCGGTTTGTCGCTAGAGGTTCACCTAAGGGACATATCGAATGAACTACCCGCAGCTCAGCTTGCACGTGCTGTGGTTGAATACCTGACCAACTTAATGCAATCGCTAGATCCACCCATACTGCTGCAGTTAGAGAGAGGGAAACTCGGTGGACTCACCCGTGAAGAGACCAGGCGGCTTAAAGAAAGAGTAGGACTATGAAAGCCACAATTCGGTCATCTGTACAGTTTATAGTCGGACATTGGGGAGACAAATCACAAGACTAGCTGCAATGGTGGGCCTCTCTACATGGATTGAACAGTAACCAATGTCGATAAATGATTTCTAAAACGGACCCATGCAAAACAATATTCTACACGCCAGGATATCAGGAACGCGCGGAGATGGTAATGGTCCCTGGCCCTCCGCTGCCGATCGGTAAACAAGTCGTGGCAAACAGCTTAGCCCAGAAGCATGCGACGGGGGTCTTCAATGTATTCCTTGACCTGGAGTAAGTGATAAGGTTAGTTTCTGAGTTAGAATGCTTCAGGTTCGGTGCCTGACCTTGACAAGGAAAGTGACAGCCTCCCGGCCATCCAGAAGGCGGTGATCGTAAGTCAGAGCAAGATACATCATCTGGTTCAAACGTCAGCATAAGCTAAGAGGACGGTAAGGATGCAGCGAGGACTTACAGGGCGAATTTCGACTTTACCGTTGACGGCAACAGGCTTGTCCTTGATGGCATGAAGTCCAAGAACGGCTTGACCAAGTTAGTCAGTTGTCTACTATGTACTAGCCTAAGGCGTGGGGCCTACCCGTCTGTGGAAGATTAATGATCGGCGTGCCCATGAGAGAGCCGAAAACACCGCCCTGTGAAGTTAGCATTGTCAATGGAGTTCGATGTCAAGTATGGACAAAACACAACTTACATTGCTGATAGTGAAAGAACCTCCGGCCATGTCCTCGATCGTCAACTTGTTGTCGCGGGCCTGGAATGAGAACTTAGATTAAGTTGCGAGATCCAATGAACTTGTGCGACTGACCTTCTTGCCGAGGTCTGCAATGGACTTCTCAATGCCGACAAGGTCCATGGTCTCCGCGTTACGGACCACCGGTGTCACAAGACCCTTTTCAGTGGCGACGGCTACACTGATATCGACATAGTCTCGATAGACAATGGTGTCACCGCCATTCGGCCCTTCAATGGATGCATTGACTGCAGGGACATCTTTCATAGCTAGGACGCATGCACGAGAGAAAGCGCTCATGAATCCCAGCTTGACACCGGTCTTCTTCAGCACATCGTCCTTGTAGAGCTTCCTGAACTCCATGAGAGACGACATGTCCACCTCGTTAAAAGTGGTGAGGGAGGCTGCCGTGTTCTGAGACTGCTTCAAGCGCTCGGCGATTCTCAACCTCATTCTGTTCATCTTCACCTGAACGTGGCATGTCGTGTTAGCGAATTCAAACTAGGCCATGACACAAAGATTATGATAGCAACGAACCCTCCGCTCTTCACGGCCCCCAATGCTGAGTTTGCTGTCCTCGGGGGCCTGCGACTTAGGTGCCGCGGGCTGCGATTTCTCGGGTTCATTTGCCTTGGCGGCGGGCTTCTCGGGAGTGGGCGCTTTTGGTGCCTCAGACGTCTTTGCTTGCTCTGGCTCCGAAGCCGTGGGTTGCTTGGGACTAGCTGGTTCTGCAGACTTTTGAGATGCCTCCTCTTCTTTCTTCGCTTCCGGGGCACCTCCAAGCTCCAGTCTAACAAGGTCCTGACCAACCGTAACGGTGTCCTCCTCGCTCACCAGGAACTCCTTGATCGTGCCAGACTCTGGGGCATTGACGGAGACGTCAATCTAGAACGGGTAAGCGGCTGCTGGGCGTGGAGTATCTCAAAGTCCACGTTTCATGGTCATTAAGCGTTCGTACCTTGTCAGTTTCGATTGTCGCAATCTCCTCATCTCGTTCAACGTAATCCCCGACCTCTGATGATACCGTCAGTGAATTTTAGCAATGTGAACGCCGATAGAGCCTCACGTTTCGAAAACTGCTTCAGGGTGCCTTCGGTGATAGACTCGGCCATCTGTGGGACCTTGACAACAGTGTCCGCTATGGGTCGTCAAGTTAGTGCAGCCGGCAAATATATGGGGTGCTTGATGTACCATAGGTTCTAACTTGGTGGGCTCCGAAGGGAGTAGCGGTAGGGTTGGTGAAGCTTCTGAGCCTTTCTAAGCCGTCTGTTGCTACCCAAGCCGTTTTATCGCGAAGGACTTACCCCAAACCCGTAAACCGTTGCAGAGCCGGGTTCAGCCGACATGCCACTTTAGCATTTCTTTGGAGCGCATTCGAGGCGAAGTTTCTGGGGCGACCGAAAGAAACAGTGCGGAAAGCCTGGGTGCTCCGAGCCAGACGGTGAAAGGGTAGTCGAGAAGCCATGATGACCTAGGTAAAGAAACAGAAAAGAACAATGATGGTTATCAATAGCAACGTCCGAGAAAGACAAGATACAATCCCAAGCCGCTGTATAATCTCTGGGAAGCAGGCGAAGCGAAGACAATTGAGTTGTGATCCAACTTGGAATGCAGGTTCAATTATTGAAAGTAAGTTAAGAGGGAGTGACGAAACTTATGTCGGGGTACGTGAGCTTGAGCCCGGGCCGAGACAACCGGGATTTCCCTCAAGAGCAGCTGCATTTTCCCTGCGACCGGCAAATGAACGGAGTATAATTATTACGCTATTTCGGCTGCCTAGGACTGCCAACTTGGCACTTTTCAGCGCCCGCCAAGGACCGCCGCAGGCCTAATTGTCAAATGAGGTTGAACTCGAAGCCGAGGGCACATTATCGTCATCCCTTTCTTCAACACTGACTTCCCCAGACACAATGCCTCTTAGCGCCGCTGCGTAAGTCAGTCGACTGAACTCCTTCTAGAGACACTCTGACTCTGCATCACAGTTCCCTTTATCGACGGTCCCTCAAACTTGCCCTGGATTGGGCTGTTCACCGTCAGGTTTGGCGAGGACAGGCAGTCTACATTCGCTCACTGTTCGACGCAAATAAAGACGTTCGCGATCCTCGGCAACAGAAGGTATCCTTGAATTGGAGCTGCAATGTACAGTGGTACCAGACCTAGTCTAATAGCGATTCAACAGGTGCTGTTACAGGAAACCGAGAAACTACTTGAGACATGGAAGCACCCGGACCCCTATCGCGCGCCTACTGCCCCAGGAGGTATTTGATTGCTAGTCCAAGCTTGCCGCAAGGATCAGGTGCTAACTTTATATAAGGCAGTAAATGGGAGAGAAACCTTCCTGCCCCCCAGTTGCCTCGTAAGTTCATGCGGTTTGTCCTTGATAACAGACTCTTGCATGTTGTCCGGCACGTCGTACTGACCACCATCAGTCGCTGCCCAGCCTGCGGGCCACTGATCGCCGTCTACAAAGTACTTTAGCTTATCTGTTGCAAAAATACAATTTGAATAGCACTTGCAGGAAGGCTTGTCAAGGCAGTAAACCATAGATATTGAAAAGCAATAGGTATCACTCGCTTGCGTGGCAACAAGAGTCAATACGCCGAGGGCTAGAATGGAGCATATTGAAAAATTGTATCCATAATTCTCGGTATCATTCCATGTCCGTGGACATAATGTACAACCATGAAACTAAAAGCTAAAAGGAAGAAAACAACGCAGAGCCATTAACGTGCCCAGACCAGAACCCCGTTATCACATCAATAAGAGAACCAATCCACGCCGAATCAGAAAACCCAAACCAAAGAAAAATTGTTCACAGCTCCTGGCTACCCGAGCCCTTGCCACTCTTAGGGGTCTTCTTGGGCAAAAGGTCTAAATTGTGTTAGCACTATGTCAGTCAACGTAGATCGAAAACTTGAAACATACTCTGGTGAATGTTGGGAAGGACACCACCCTGAGCAATGGTGACGTGGCCCAGAAGCTTGTTCAACTCCTCATCGTTTCTGATGGCAAGCTGAAGATGGCGAGGGATAATACGGGTCTTCTTGTTGTCACGGGCAGCGTTGCCTGCCAATTCAAGGATTTCGGCGGCGAGATATTCAAGAACGGCGGCAAGGTAAACAGGGGCACCTGGTGTCGTGTTAGGGAAATAGAGGCGAATGGGACGATTCCAAGAGCTTACCAGCACCGACACGCTGGGCGTAGTTCCCCTTGCGGAGAAGACGGTGAACACGACCAACAGGGAACGCAAGACCGGCCTTGGACGAGCGGCTAGAAGACATGATTGGGTTAGCTTCAGTTGTGGCGGGTGGTGGATGGTGGCTCTCACGATTGGGCGTTCTTGCTGCCGCTGGCCTTGCCTCCAGACTTTCCTCCGGTCATTTTGATGATTGTTGTTTTTGTTTGTGAGGGTCGTGCGAAGAAGGTATACGATAAGGTCAGGACGTCGACACGGCGAAAAGGTTAGTTTATGGGGTTAAGGGTTGACGGCGAACGCGAGGGAGCGGAGGACATATATAACAACGCGACAAGGGTGACGTTAGGCTAATGGGGAGCCTTTCAGATCACCCTCTCGCTTAGCGGGGCTAACCAATCAAAGAAGAGATCATATCACCTGGCGCGCATGGCTTGGCGGAGATGGATTTGGCATGATTCAATGGATCCGGGTAGAGGCTACCTTATGGGGTATAGCTCTGTAATGATGGAGATGCGTTTCAATACAGTCATGCTAGCGTGATCTGAGGCGTTCTGTGGCGGTAGGTGACGCGTTCCCCACCCTTTAATCATACAGATCATACGTATTCGATACGGTATTGAAATTCTGCTTCTTTCGCGGACCTCAGGATCAACTAGGCATTTGCGAGCTGGTATAAGTAGCGCGCCTCTCTCGTCACCGCGTCTCCCTCATTTCAGTTTTCCTCATCATCCTGCTCTCCGTTCTTCTCCACGCTACAACTCAACGCAATCCGCCTTCACCTCCACCCTTTACGTTTTAAACACAAAATTCAAGATGCCTCCTAAAGCTGCCGAGAAGAAGCCCAGCACCGGTGGCAAGGCCCCAGCTGGAAAGGCCCCCGCCGAGAAGAAGGAAGCCGGCAAGAAGACTGCCTCTGCCAGCACCGGTGACAAGAAGAAGCGTGGAAAGACCAGGAAGGAGACCTATTCCTCCTACATTTACAAGGGTACGGCCGTTTTACGTGCTTCCATGCACAAAGCTAATTCTCGTTCTAGTCTTGAAGCAAGTCCACCCCGACACTGGTATCTCCACTCGTGCCATGTCCATCCTGAACTCTTTCGTCAACGGTATGTTTAGGTCCTGGCCGTATATTAATCTGATCACAGATGCTGACTTTCTCTAGACATCTTCGAGCGAGTTGCTACCGAGGCTTCGAAGCTCGCTGCTTACAACAAGAAATCCACTATCTCGTCGCGGGAGATCCAGACCTCGTAAGTCACTAATTTAATAAATCATGGGGCGCCAGCTGACGAAAGGTAGTGTGAGGCTCATTCTTCCTGGCGAATTGGCAAAGCACGCGGTGTCCGAGGGCACTAAGGCTGTCACAAAGTACTCTTCTTCTGCCAAATAAGCTTCTTGTTTTGTTTGTTTGTTTCTGCGGGATTGTTTTTATGCTACCTCGTCATCAGCAACGGTTCTGAGGTGGTGGGTTACAGGGTGTTCGCGGGATTTTTCTAATGTGTCATGGGATGGCTTTATTTTTTCCCCTTGGGCCGAATGTTTTTTATGGTTTTCGTGACATGAATGCGGTGTAACATAACACGGATCTGGGGTTGGTCGCGCAATTTTGCCTTCCCTAGCAGAATTCGATTTCTGAATTGCTTTCCATATCCATTTTTTCCATCCACGCAGCTCTACCGGATCGACATACATTGTCAGGAAAGTCTTTCTGGACTAAGGGCCACGCATTCGTTCCGGGTGTCTATTCTGTATCGTCCAATACCTCGACTTCGTCCAGAGCATCTCGCCCCATGTTTGATGTATCCATCTCATTGATGATATGGATGATCGCTCTGCCTTCTACCGATTTCAACCGACTCTCCCAGTCCTGCCAGTCTTCTTCATTTCGGATGAGAAACCCTATAAGCATACTTGGATCCATATCCCGCATGTGAATCCTCCGCAGTCGTCGCGTGTGGTAAGTGTCGATCTCATCTCTCGAGTATGACTGCCCTGTCTCACGGTCTGGAAGCGCTGAGCGGGTGAAGTGGGGGTCGAGATAGAATAAATGCGAACCCTGGTGGCCTACAAAATAATGCGAGGCCGAAGGACGTCCCCTAATGTGTTCATCGCATCAGTTTAGTTTGATGATAGCTACTCGGGGACATACCCTGCTATCCCGACCGACTGGGGGAGTTGTAACGCGGCCTTGAGGCCATTCCAGTATGCCGGTGTCACGCGATCGATGCCCAGTCTTATTCCGACAAGTATGAGCGTTGGTTGAATCACGCCTGTCCCGCTACGTGCGATTTCCAGGAATCTGTCTCGATAAACCTCCCCTGTATCATTTGTGACATATACGTTGAGTGCTGGTTCTTGCCACGAAGTGGAGAGCGCCCTAGCTTGATCTTCAGTTCCAGTCGATACCTTAAGGTTTGGGTTTTACATACTCAATACATCTGGCGGTTGCGGATGGCCCAAACCACTCTCCTGGGAATTTGCCGCATGACTGTGCACCATGCTGTACAAAACGGTGGATCGAGAAGGGGGCACTGGGAGTGTCTGCAAAGAGTGATAGCAAGCTGGCTTCATCATTCTGTCTCTGTCCGCGACGCCAGTCTATCAAGATGTTAGCAGGGTAAAGTGGCCGTCTTTAAGGGTCTGAGACCATGTTTCTCACCCCGCCCCAGTAGCAGAAAGGCCATCGCATTGATCAGTAGGCTTTGGCCTGATCTTATCATACAGCCCCATCCAGTATCTGATGTAAAACCTTGCGTATCCAACAACTGACTTCGTAGTCGGACGCTTAGTGTCATGGATGCATTGGCGTCGTGGCCATCGGTTCTGGGTATTGGTGTGAAGTTCGATCGATAAGTCATCCAGATCCTTGACTCAAAGTCTGAGATGAAGGTCTCTGGCCAAGAATGCTCTGATGTGCCTTGTGTCTTTGAGACCGCTGATGCAACCTCATTGCCTTCGTCACACTCCTCTTGGCCATCATCGGCTATGTGATATGCAGGTATTAGCTGATCTGTTCAATTCGCTGGGGCACTCTTTCTTTTTGTCTCTTCTATCTTGTTTTGTGTATTCGGGACCCTGTGGTTGCGGGTGGGCTTACGGGTCTTGGTCTGCGAGGCTTCTGGCCCCTCGGCAGGAAGGTACTTTATCCCCAAACACCAGATAGGTTCGTGTGGTTCTCTGTCGTTCCTGGGCTCGGGATCCCAGATATACTGCACGATGCGTTTGCTGCAGCGGCCGATATCCGCGGCATTCATGGTTGCTGTGTCCCTTTGAGTACGCACGGTGCTCAGTTCTGGTCACTCAAGGGGATGGAAGGTTGTCGCCGGTTCGGTTGCTACGTCAGTGTCCGGCGGGGTGTGGGTCCAAGACATCGCCGGCCCGCTTGGGTCATGCGGAATGGGCCATATGAGCACCGGTGCTGCACCATTTGGCTGAAAAGGCTCTCGTTAGGTGGAGTAACAGGATGGGCATGGCATTTATAATTTATGTTACTGGTTGCCCTAACAAAATCTTTAATGGGGCGTTCTTTTGTTCTTTACTTTACTGTGTGTTCCAAGTCCCTCATTTGGGGCGTAATGCTGGTGAAGTTTATACAATGGTAGAAGAATATATAAACACATGAGGCCGGACGACTATGATAGGGCCTCACAAAGAAATATCCTATACTTCAGAGACGAAGTATCTGAAGGACTATATATGCATCGTGGAAATACCTACTAAGGGCACATACCTATCTGAAGCAGGCAGTGCAGACATGCCTGGACTGGCAGCTTCAGTGATCTACCGTGTAGATAGTAGATACCCACCCAGGTGGAGTGTGGACATCGGATCCCCCCCGCGGTCATTCACTCACCGCCCGCCCGAGGAAGTGGAAAACCCAGAGCCGCCCCCTCGGGTAAGTTTTGAAAGTAACTACTGCAATTCTTACACATCGCTTACATCCTCAGGTACATCCCTCACTGCCGCAAGCAATCACGCACACAAAAGAGCGGCTCCAGGATGCCACGGTCCAAGGTGAAGCCGAGGGTTAAGAAGAATAAAGGAACAGTATCCAGCCTTCAAGGTACTGGCACCTGTTTACCATGAATACTCACATGTTCATGCTGACGCCACAGAAGCCACAGGCAAAAACCATCTTACACTGCAACAAGAAGCACGCAACACAGAGGGCCGCAGCTCACGAAGGGTAGACACCTCTCTTCGCCACCACGTGATACAATTCGTCAGCGCAGGAAACACGCCATCAGATTTAGATCAAGAAAAAAGTCCACGGCCTCCAGAACCTCTTTACAAACCCCAGGATCTGTCAAATGGAGAGTCATCTGATGCTGTCACGAATTCAAGCCCATCATTTGTAGTTGACCATGACCAATGCCACTTCGAACTGCCTGAGGAGGGTCTCACTCCTAGAGCCACATCGGACATAGCCACATCATGGTCTCCGAATACAGATGACTCCAGCGAGGACGAGGTGGTTTTCTCGGGGCGCCGAAATAAGGTCGCCGAGCACACTCACAGAGAACCAGGGTCGATATCCGTCGCCAAGTGTGCAGACATACCCAGCCCCGCCGACGACACAAGGCGCACACTCCCTCCTGATATATGCCCCGAAAGTGTCCCACCGTTCAGACCCGACATAGCCCCAGCAGGAGAGTCCTCGGTTGGACAGGGGCTGGGTGAATGTCCAGATTATATCAGTCTCAAGGTCAAAAGGACAGACAAGAAGGAGAAGACGATGCGGAGGCTTTCCAAGACAGACGAAGACGCTGTCCTAGCTGATTATATCGCAAACATGGATGATGAATATTCTATCCTGCAGGGCGGACGCAGCCAGGATAGAGGTTCTGAAGCGTATACCATGGCGAAGACAGGTCATTCACCACGTTTCAACAGCAGCAGGGGACGTGCCGATAGAGCAACATCATCTCGTATTGTAGCCGCTCGCCAGGGTTCCTCAAAGGAGTGCGTCGACCGTGCAGGATGTAGGTGGAAATATTCTTGCAATATATGCTCTCATGCTAACTGTACTAGGCAATGATTCGGAGGTGAGACTGACAACACAGGGCCTGTTGATTGCCCCAGGTACGGATGGACACAGGGAAAGCAGTCAACTGATCGACAATGATCCCGAGCACGCGGAGGGGGGTGGATTGAACAGCACAGTGCTGCCAGACTCGTCCTCTGATATTGATTCTGCTCATGGAAACGAATGGGAGACTCGAGATCCCTCTTCAGATGTTCAACAAGAACATGACGAAGAGGAAAGCATGTTTGCATCGGCGAATGCGTTTGCTGACGCGCTAGATCTTGATCCTTACTACGGGTTTGATATCATGGACTTCAACCGACCCAGTCTGAAGCAAAAGCCCAAACGGACTGGTCGTGGATTCAATGCTTACTTACCCGACAGTGACTTGGAGGCGGAACTCTTGATTGCATGGGAAACCGACCGCGCTAGGAAAAAATCGAGAAAGCAGCAAAGAGAGCAACTTCGCTCTGAAGGGTTGCTTGGTCGACGAAATGCCGAGCCAGATCTCAGGGTGAAGTATGCGAAAGGAATGGACAGCACCGAACTGAAGATGGAAATACGACTTTTTCTGCTGTCAACAAAGCATAGGTACCTTCCGACACCTTCATTGTATTCTCCAGTATTTAGACTAACGCAATATGGCACCAACAGCTTGGTTCTCCCTCCAATGGCGAAGCAACAACGAAAGCTAGTGCATGAACTGGCAAACATGTTGTGTCTCACTTCGCAGTCACGGGGTAAAGGAACAAATCGATTTCCAATCATGAACAAGACGTCACGGACTCCAGGCTTTACCCAGCAAACCATCCCTCAATTGGAACGAATACTGTCGAAGGGCAAGTACGTCCAACGAGGCTCCAAATCTTGGGACCACAAGGCGACAAAACCAGCGAAAGCTCGACGTGGCCGCCCCGACGCATCGGCAACATACATGGATGGGGAAGTTGTTGGTGCTTCGGCACCAGAAATTGGCGCAGGAAACCGAGGGAGGGCTATGCTTGAAAAGATGGGTTGGAGCATTGGCACACCCTTGGGGGCTACCAACAACAAGGGTATCCTACAGCCGGTGGCGCACGTTGTAAAGAACTCTAGGGCTGGCCTTGGCTAGATTGACGTCTTAGGAGACGCCTGCAGCAGGCCTCGCTAATCACTTTGATCAAAGTTCGTTTTGTAGAAGCAGCTTGCCAGTAGTACTTCATGAAGTTTTCGAGATATAGCTACTGGTGGTTGCCCACCAAGTGACACGAGAATTTGCAACAAAGGAGGGCTTGATGCAGTCGAGATATCCACGCTATATTGCTCAATGCGACAAAATCACCTCTTGGTTGCAAGTGCCTGCACCCGGAGCTGAGCATGGTTAGACTTTCTGATATGGGTAAAAAGCTGTGATCTAGAGGCAAAGTCGACACCACAGGTAGCACATCGGCGGTCTTGAGCCTGGTTCTCGGCTTGTTGGGCTTTCTTCAGACGCTTTAGCTTGGCCTTTCCCAATTTTGCTGGAGTCACCGGTGGCTGCTCGTGTATCTGTGTTGCCGACAAATTTTCAGTTAGATCATTCATTGTGTCTGCCGGATTTTGTATATCATCGTCTATTAGCTGAAGTCGACCCTCCACACAATCTCGAGGCGCATAGTCAGTGTCACAATCTGAACTATCATTTGCCTCCTTAGAGGAACTGGAAGTAGCGATGATGCCAGTACATGGGCTATCATGTTTGTCGAGATGGTTGTCTTCACCCTCTGGTTCTGCATTTGAACTACTGCAATCCAGCGATTCGTGACTTGGTGAAGCTGAACGTGACTTCTTGTTCATGTCTAGAACAGATGTTGAGCTGTTACATGGCAAGGCGGTTGTTTTCTGCGCAGAGGTGAGGGTGGAGAAATCATCCACCAACCCCAGCTGCTTATTCTCAGCCCTCATTTCTCTTTGCAACTGTTTGACGGCCTTGATATGCTTCTTGCTTCGTTCGTGTGTCTCAAATTGTTTAGTACTCTTGAAGCTTTTATCACACACAACACAATCAAAAAGCTCTACCGCGACATCTGAGACATTGAAGCTGCCATCGGAATCAATCTCACTGTGATCTTGTGACATCGCCCACTCTGGTGCGACATATTCGCGAAACTTGGCTTGATTGACTGCTCGTGACCTGGCAGCTTGCGCAGCAGTGGAACGACGAAGAAATTCTTGTCGCTGAGATTCATTCTGAACATTGGACTTGTATCGAGGGTCACGCTTTTTAACAAACGCCACAAGCGACCGGACTGCATCATTGAATTCCCGAATTCCATCCTCACGTAGACGTTTGTTCTCTTTCTCCATCAGCCGCCTAACACGTCGGTCTGGGGCCTCTGAATACCGGTATCTATCTTTCCATGCGAATGTCTTTGTGGTTGAGAAGCCACTCCAGGCCACGTAAAATGGACGCACAACTTCCTCATATCCATCGTCACGACGACCAAAGGTTGGATACTTTGCTGTATTTGTTCCTTCGCCGGAGGTACTTAGCTCTTCCTCCAGAGCGAGACGTGAGAAAATCTCACGAAGACCACCATAGAATCCCTCAGGGGAATCAGAGAACTCCATTCGAGGACTGAATTGTGAAAACAGCCCGAATATATCACCTGCAGTCGTGATTTTGGTATTGTTTGATAATCTGACATCTTCAAAATTTCCATCCAGCCCTAAAATGGCTTCTTGATGGGAATCATACCAGGCGCGCTCTTGGGGATCTGAGAGCACTTCGTAAGCAGCCTGAACCTCCGCAAATAACTTCGTCGCGTTTTCCACGTTTCCAAAGTTCTTGTCAGGATGTAACTCCAGAGCTTTTTTCCTGTATGCCTTTTTAATTCTTTTTAAGCAGCCGGCAGATGGTGTCAGTCTAAAGTGAGCCAGACAGAGAAGATGAGAAGGGAAGGGAGGGCCAAAAGAAATTGCTTACTCTTCTCCAGATGCGTCTCGAGCGACCTGCAAGAGTTCATAATACCCGATCCTCTTATTCTTATCAACAGAGGTCCCGGGTTCTTCAGTGTTGGTTGTGGAGTAATATTGGCCCATTCCTGCGGTATTTGTTCCTCAATGCTAATAAGGAAGGATTGGAGGACATATGTGACGAATTATGGTTACTCTTACTACGTAGGTCAACAAAAAAAGTACCCGAGTATCCGCCTAACTCTGATTCGTGTTCTCCAACCTCAAATGATATCGGTACATACAGGTGCTCACTAGTGTGGCGACTCATTGCGTTGCTCAGTCTTGTATTGGGGTCATTTTGTCATACTCTCACAAGTCATCCTTATATACTTGTTTAGCGGTATGGTTTTGTCTCTTGATTGCCTCCCTGAAGAGCTGCTACAACACGTCCTTTATCACTGTGAACCATTCTCCACGGCTGCATTAGAACGAACAGCTCGCAGATTTCGTGGAGTCACTAGTGAACCGACACTATGGCGCTATTATTGTTTGACACAGTTCAAATATTGGGCCCCTGGTCACGAACTGTCTAAGAGGTTGACAGCTCCCATATCAAGTACAGATTGGAAACAGCTCTATGTAACGAAGCATACAAGCTACCGCGCAACTACACGCCTGCTGAACAATATCCTCTGCAGTCAGGCTGGGAGGATCGAGCAGATCCAAGCCATAACTGATCTTGGATACGATGCTAAAGATGCTCTTTCACATAACATCTCTGTGGGGTCCGAGGCAGAAGACCATTTGGCACGGAGGTTGGTACCATTAACTTCATATTCTTTCTGCCTGCCATATTGTTTAACCATACGTCTACCATGAAAGATATTACGCCAGAGCGGTCTTGTCCTGTCTCCATCGAAGCTTTGCCATCCGGGAATGGGAGAACCTTAGACGTGGAGAAGTTGTGTCTTTAACTAGGGCGCTTGGAGCGTTCGATCTATTCATCCCGGAGAGTGGGTTTGGCAGTCTGGAAGAGGTAGGCTATCATCTTAAATTGGGAGTGTCACCATAACTGACTGGCTTTGAAGATCGTCATTAAATTGGATAATGTCACATCGCTATTTATCGAGAACCACCCACAATTTCAACAATTAACCTGTCGTAATAAGGCTAGAGCCATCGCAGGCTTCCTTCGAGCGAACAATTTCAATGGTATTGAACCAGGAAGGAGTTATCACCGCCTGGAGCATAATTTCTTAGGTGTTTCACTGAATGATCCTGCTCACAACTCACTTCCTCTAGTCTCGGCTGCTATTTACTGCCATGTTGCACAGAAACTAGGCCTCGACGCCAGACCATGCGGATTTCCTTTTCACGTTCACGTAATTATCATGCCTGTGACCGGATATGATGTCGATGGTCATGCAGTCGAAGCTGGAATGCGAGGAGGCCCTATTTATATGGATCCGTTCAGATCAGACAAGGAGACACCAGTTACGGATCTGCAGCATCAGTTGAACTTTCTGGGAGCCTCCGCTGCGGAGCAATCGACGTTCCTTGGGAAGTCTGAGGTGTCGGAGATCGTGCTTCGTTCCAGCAAGAACATATTAAACTCTATTCAGCGCGGTAGTGATTCTGACGACGTACATTTTGCGTCAGTTGATTTGGCCAGTGCAAAATATGCCGCTGTCTGGTCATCTATGCTACTTTCAGATCCGGCTCGCTCTATCGAGTTGAGGCATAACCTTCCATGGTTAATGGAGCTTCTAGCCATGGAATTTCCATCAGATGTAAATCTGGTAGAGCACTTCATCACTCCTATTTTCAACGGTATGGCTGAGCATGACAACATCTTGGAAAGCCTTCATGTTATGCGGGCTGTGGACGGGATTCCGAGGGAGGTCAAAAAGCGCTCCGCTCAAGATGGCAGCGTCAGGTATCGAATTGGCCAGGTTTTCAGGCATCGCCGATACGCATACCGCGCCATTATTACTGGGTGGGATGTGGAGTGTGGTGCGGGTGAGCAATGGATGAGACGTATGGGAGTGGACAATCTTCGAAATGGTCGACACCAGAGTTTCTATCATGTACTGTATGTGACTGTGTTTGATAAGGTTACTAACCGACTGTGAGGCTAACAATTCCAGTGTTGAGGATAGAAGTGTTCGGTACGTGGCAGAAGAAAGCATTGAGCCTCTTGTCACAGAGATAGCAGATTTGCCACACAGTTTGGTTGCAATTGCAGGCAAACACTTCAAGAGATGGGATAATGATAGAAGGGTTTTTGTGAGTAATATTACCGACGAATATCCAGATGATTAATAAGTATGGTATCTTGGTGTTGACCACTATGTACTATATTATTCTATCATATGACTAAATTTCTTCTTTAAAAAAAGCCTCTACTAGGACTATACATCTTGTTATTTCTACTAGCGTAGTGTTCGTCGGTATTGTGGGGAGAAAAGCGCGCCGGGTGAGGGTGGAGGGAAAAGGAAGGGAAAAGGACTCAACAAAAGCTTGAATGCTTTCTTGCATACTGAATAGAAACTGTCAGCAAACCTGCCATGGAAGGTTCAGGTTTTCCACTTTAATACCGGCATAATTTACACATGATTTCTTAGCGCTAAAATAAATTTTATACTAATAGACTAGTATTAATTTTTACCAATAGGCATGTAGACTAAAATATTAGTAAAAAAACTATACTACTTTAAGAAGAGGCTTTACTTCTTTCACAATCTGAGACATGTTTTAAGTAACTTGGAATGCCTTTCATGCTGCTGATCACTAAGTTAGGCGGCCAGCTAGACTAATATTTAATAAAAAAAATTAGAATCTATTTATAAGATTTAAAACTAACAATACCAGCCGGCTTATTATAATATCTATTAAAATTATTTGAATAAACTGTTATGGATGATTAAGTCAGTTTATTTTCTACTAATCTGAAGCTAACAACATAAAATTTTAAATATAAGAAAAAAAAATAGAAATAAGAAAAATATATACCCGCGGCTTATTTATTATAGAATAGCTAAAAGAATAAATAAAATAAATATAATAAAAATATCAAATAAAATAAATAAAATAAACTAAATAAATAAGATATATAAAATTATTTTTTATATTATTTTTTAGATTAATTTTAATTATTTATAGATAAAAAATATATTTATAATTTTTTTAAAACTATTTTTATAGTATAATTATAGGCTGTATATATTCTTTAAAATCTAAGATAAAGTTTTTATTAAAATAGTTAGAATTAAAAATTTTTCTAACTATTTTTAGTCAGATTTCTAAATATTTTAAAAAATTAAGATATTTTAAATAAGAATTATAAAATTCTTCTAAAAATATAAAAATATTTTTTAGATTTTTTAGAAAATATTATAATAAGTCTGTTTTATCTAAGTTTTTTTATATAATATAATATAGTAGATATTTCTAATCCATATAAAAATTAAGAACTTTTTTATTTCATATTTTATATTTTTATTTATATTTATTAGTATTATTTAATTTTAGATTTAGTCTAACAGTAATTTACTTATTAATATAAATTAAAGAATTTTAGAATAAAATATTAGATATATTCTAATATTAGTAGATAATTATATTTAGAATATATTTTTTTTATTTTAAAATTTTATATAAACTATACTATTTATTAGCTAGTTTTTTAAATAATTACTTTTAATTTTAAATAAGATAATCAATATGAATTATACTTCTAGCTTAAATTATAGTTATTTTTAATACCAATTAGTTTACATGTTATGGCTGATTAAATCAGTTCATTTTCTATTAATCTGGTGCTAATAATATAAGATTTTAAACATAAGAAAAAGAAAAGAAAATAAAAATAAGAAAAATATATACCTATAGCTTATCTATTATAAAGCAGCTGGAAGAATAAATAAAACAAATATAACAAAAATGTTAAATAAGATTAGTAAGACAGGCTGGGTTTATAAAATAAATGAGGTATACAGGGTCGATTGAATCAGTTTATTTTCTACCAATCTAATACTAATAATATAAAATTTTAAATATAAAAAGAAGGAGAAAAAAAATAAAAAATATATATATTTATAGTTTATCTATTATAAAATAGCTAGAAAAATAAATAAAATAAATAAAATAAAAATATTAAATAAGATTAGTAAAATAAACTAGATTTATAAAATATATAAAGTATATAAAATTATTTTTATATTATTCTTTAGATTAGTTTTAATTATTTATAAATAAGAAATAGTTTTATAGTCTTTTTTAAAACTATTTTTATAATATAATTATAAATTATATATATTTTAGAATCTAAGATAAAATTATTACTAAATTAATTAGAATAAAAAACTTTTTATATAGTAGTTTTTAATTGGATTTTTAAATATTTTAAAAAACTGAGATTCTTTAAATAGGAATTAGCCGATCTTACCAACATCGCCGGCTATACCTACCTGGAGGAGGTGGAGTGGCCTCCTATTACCGCCACCAAAGTAGTAAGAGTTATCCACCGGCCGGTATCTAATAAGGCTTCCGGGCCCGATAGTATTCCTAACCGAGTACTATAGATAATTATAACCACTGAAATCTTTAGACTAGTTTTTTTATTAATAAAACTATTTAATTATAATATAAAATAGAACTATTATTTCTAATATTTTTAAAAACTAACTATTATTGTTTTTTTATAAGCCCGGTATGCTACTGCATACTGCGGCTATACTTATAGTTACTACCGCCTACTATAGCAGCGGCTAATATATAATAAAACCTAAATAATATAAAAAAAATTAATTAATAGAATTATTATAAATTAAATATTTATATATTAGCCTATAATATATTAATAATATTTTTAATTTTATTTCTTATTTTTTATTTCTTATTTTTTATTTTTTATATTCTACTTTTTATTATTATTTTTATTTTAATTATTTTATAGTTATATTAGAAGCTATATTTCTAGCTAATAAGCTGTAGGTCTTTTTAAATATAAATTATAATTTTATAAAAAATTTTACTAATAATATTAAAATAAGAATATAATTTTTTTTTAAAAAATAATCTAGAGTTTTTAGTAGGACTAAAAATATTTTTATTAAATATTTATATCTATAGTTTATTTATATTTATATTAATTAATAAACTAATTCTAGTTTTTAATAATTAGTTTTATAATAGATATATATTTAATATTATAATTAAAATATGTATTAGAACTATAGAAAATTTACTATTTAAATTTTTTTTATTTTATAATTTATATATTACGACTTACAGTAGAATTATAAAAAATCTATTAAAATAATTATATAAAAAAAACTATATATTTAAATATTTTTATATAATATATTCTAAATATTATAACTTCAGCTATAAAGTCTTTTAAAATATTTTTTATTAATAAAAATATATTTATATAATAAAATATTAATAATAGCCCAGATCTACTATAAACTAATATAATAATAACAATTCTAAAATAAAAATTAGATAATTAAACTATAAAAATTATACTAATAAAATTTTTCTTCGAAGTTATACTATTTTTATTTATTATTTATAAAAACTTTAAAATATTAAACTAATCTACTATATATTTTTTTATAATTTTATAATTTTATAATTTTTAATATATTAAAATTTTATAATTTTTTTTAATAAAATAATTCTAATATAATTTTTTTAATATATTAATAATATATTTATAAAAGAACTCTTTTTTAATTATTCTAATTCTAATAATACTTTAGAACAACTAAATCTAAGTATAAAAATAATCTAATAAATAAAAAAATAAATAATACTTAAAAAATATTATTATACTAAAATTAAAAAAGATAAATAATCTAAAAAAATAATAATAAATATTTTAATTAGTTAATTTTAGTTATGGTTTAAAACATAGTTTTATAAATAATAAAGAAACTAGTTTTATAGATGATATAATAAATATTTTAATTATAGTTAATCTCTATATTAAATATATTTTTAAATTTATATAATATCTAAAAATAAATATAAATTATATTTTAAATATAAATTATATTTTAAATATAAACTATATTTTAGATATGAATTATATTTTGAATATAAATTATACTCTAGCTGTAGATATTTAAAAAAACCTTAATTATTTTTTTTAATTATATTATATTAGATTTTTTAAAATCTTTTAATTCTTTAATTATTAGTACAGCAGAGCTATATATAGTAGAGTTATATAATATTTTTATTCATTTTATTATATTTATAGATTTAAATATTATAGATAATATTTCAAATATTATTATATATATTTTAAATAATATTATAAATACCGCAAATACTGCTAATATTTTAAATAATATTTTAAAATAACTAATTATATTTTTATTATATCTATATATATTTATTGATATTATATTTATTTTAGCTATTATAAATATTATTTTAATATAAAAATAATTATTTATATCAGCTATATAGTAATAATATTAGATTTTTCTAATTAGATTTATTAAATTATAGTATAATTATAAATAAAAATAATAAAATTATTTATTAATTAGTTTACATATTTATAAACTATTTTAAAATGATATTTTAAAGTTATAATATATAATTAATAAATAAAATAATTAGTTTTTATTTTTATAATAAAGCTTAATAATGTGAGGGCAGCCCAGCAGGTATTGCCAATCTAATCTGTCTTACTAATCCTATTTAATATCTTTATTATATGTGTTTTATTTATCTATCTGGTTATTCTATAACAGATAAACCGCGGGTATGTATTTTTTTATTCTTATTTTTCTTTTCTTTTTCTTATATTCGAAATTTTATATTATTAATACTAGATTAGTAGAGAATAAATTAATTTAATTAATCCTAATATAATTTTAAATATTATTTTACTTTTATTTCTTTTTTAAAACTTTCTATAATTAAATATATAAAAAATATATATATTTTTATTATTTTTAAAAGTTTTCTTTTTTTATAAAAGTTGATAGTAATAATATTTAATCTTAGAAAATATCTATCTAAAAAAATATAAATCTAGAATTATAAATTCTAATTAAATTTTTATTGCTATAGCTGTAAACTGTATAATAACTGAAAAATAAAAAAAATTTAATTTAAATTTTAATATATAATTAGATTATTACTAAAACTAAAAAAATTTTATTACTGTAGTTTATAGACTATATAGAACTAATAAATAGAAATCAGATTTTAAAATAAACTAAATTTTAAACTAACTAATATTAGAATTAAAATATTAAGAATAATTATAATAATATAAAATATATCGAAGACTAAGCTGTCTAAAAAAAGAATATAAAAATTAATTCTATTTATAAATAAAATTAATAAGATTTTTAGAAAAGATATTACACCCGAAGAATTTTATAATTTTTATAAAAAGAATTTTATATATATTTTTAAATTAATATTAAAAATTTATAATAAATTTAAAAAAAATATTAGTAATCTGTTAACTAAAACAGATAAGTTAAAAAAAAGTCTGGCTTAATTAAAGATTAATTAAAAAGTCCTATTCTATAATATTAATTTATTAAAAATAAAAAAAGATATTTTAAAAAATAAAATAATCTAAGTTAAAATATAATAAAATATTATATTAATTTTAGTAATTAATATAGACTAAAAAGTCTTAATTTTTAAAAAAAATTATAAAACTTTTTAATTCTCTAATATTTAATAATAAAAAAATATTACTTTTAAAAATTAGAAGCTTATAGTTAAACAGAAACTTAAAGCTAATACTAATTATTATAAAAATCTAATTATATAAAAAATATATATTATTAGTTATAATAAAAATAATATTTATAAATATTTATTTTTTAGATTATAAATTAAAGCCGAATATTTTTTTAAAAATATAATAAATATTTTATTTTACTTAGCTATAATTTATATTAATCCGAACTAAAAATAAAATATCTAATTAAAATATATATATTTTAAAATAATTTCAAAATAGAAATTTTATAATTTTTATATTTAGTTTTATTATTTAGCTAGTAAAATAGATATTTTAGTAAATTTCTAAAAATTTGATTTTTATTAAAAGCTGTTTCTAAAGTTTGAAAAACTAATTTTTATCAAATTTTATAAGTTTAATATTAATTTTAAATAGTATATTATTATATATATCGGAGTTTCTAAAAGTATAAATAAAAATATAAAATACTACTACTAAATCTTATCTACAGATTTTAAAAATAATCTAAGTAATAGAACTATTTTAATAATTAATAAAAATAAAACTAAGATTCTATTTAGATTTTATATAAATAAAAAAACCTATGTTATATTACTAGCTAAAAAAATATTTTTATTATAAAAAATCTAAATATCTAAGTTATAACTATTTAAAAAGAATATTTTTTATTAAAATAATAAAAAAAGCTAAATCTAAAGATATATTAATAAAAGATTTAGTCTAAAAAAAATCTTTATTTTAAATATAATAAATATAAACTAGTAGTATATTAATCTAAAAATATTATTAAAATCTTTTAAAAATAGTTTTATAATTAAAATTCTAATTTTAAAAAATATAATAGTTATTTCTATTTAAATTTTAATAAATACTAAAGTAAATATTTATATTTATATTAATATTAAGTTTATAATTAAAATAGAAATATTTTTTAAAACTAAGTTATTTAAATTATAAAATATTTAAAATATAATTAGATTTACTAAAAGATTTTTTATTTCTTTAATATATATAATCTATTTTAATCTTATAATAGAAAAAAGATTTTTCGAATAGATTTTCTTTTTAATATTAGATTTAGAATTTTATAACATAATCTTAGAAAAATTATAATTAATAAAATAAAAAGTTTTATTAAACTACTATATAAACTAATTTACATAGTCCGAAGAGCTTTTATTTAAAAATAAGATTTAAACTAAACTCATATAAATAGTTTTTTTTAAGATTATTAAATATTAGAAAATAAACTAGATATACTAAAAGAATATAAAATAAAAAAACAAATTAATTATTAAAATTAAAAAATAAATAATAAACAATTTTTTTTATTAAATTATTAGAATATTCTTATCTAAGATAATCAGTAATTAGTATCTAATATTATTTTTATTTATTATAAAATATTAAAACAGCTTATAAATAGTAATCTATTTTTAAATAAAAAAATAATTAAAAAATATTATAATAAAAACTTAAATTCTCTAGCTTACTCGCAGGCTATACAGAGGCTGGATAAGAGCAGAATCTATAATATAAATTAAATCTAAATATTATATAAAATAAATAAAATATTATATTTTAATAATAAAAAAATATAAAAATAAGTCTATAAACTAATAAACTAAAAATTAAATAAAACTAAAAACAGCTAATTTAAAAATAATATTAATTAAAATAGCCGGCTTTTAGTAATATCTAAAAAAGTTAAAATTAAAAGTTTTTATTATATTTTTATAAAAATTTAAAAAAATAATTAATAAAAAGATAGAGCTAATATCTACTAAATAAAAATAATAAAAAATTATTAAATTTTTTTTTAATATTATAATCTAATTAAAATATTTTTAAGTAAGTTTTAGATATTTTATTATTATTTTATATTTATAATTATAAAATCCAGCTTAATAATAAGTTTTTATTAAAATTCTTTTTATTATATAAAATAATAGCTAAAGAACTAGAAGCTATAAGATATTATATTATTAAAAATCTAAATAAAGATTTTATTATTTTAAGCTTAGTTTTTTTTATATTATTTATTTTAATAATTTAAAAATCCGAACAAGATTTTAATATATATATAAATTATTAAAAACTTAATATATTAATTAAAAACAGATTTATATTTATTATTTCTAATTAATAAGATTATTAACTAATTAGAATAAACTAAGATATTTATTAAGTTAGATATTAAATAAGGTTTTTATTATATTTATATAAATTCTAACTTAAAGAATCTAATTATTTTTTAAATTTAATATAATATATTTAAATATAAAGTTCTTCTTTTTAAACTAATAAATAAATCAGCTACATTTTAAAAATTAATAAATAAGATTTTATATAAGTATTTAAATAAGTTTATAACTATATATATTAATAATATTTTTATTTATAATAATAATTTTTTTAAATATTAAATTTATATTAAACTAGTTTTTAAAAAACTATATAAAGCCAGTTTATAAACTATTATTTATAAATATAAATTTTATATTATAAAAATTAAATTTTCAGATTTTATTATTTCTATTAATAGAATATAAATAGATCTAAAAAAAATAATAGTTATTAAAAAAAAAGTTCCGAAAATAGTTTATAAAATATAATTATTTTTAGAATTTTATAACTTTTATTATTATTTTACTAAAAATTATAATAAATTAGTCTGATTATTAATATTATTTATATATAAAAATATTCTTTTTATATAAAATAAAAAATATTAGATAATCTTTAAATTTTTAAGAAAGACTTTTATTTTAATACTAATATTAATCTATTATTGTCAAGTAGCGGGCTGGTGTCTGGTTCTTAGTCTGGCTAAGTAATAGGAATAACAGTACTGGCAGAGGGGATTTCTATAATAGTTTTTCTGGATTTTTTACTAGCTACTGGATTAGACTATTCTTAGGTTTATAAATAAGATATAGCTTAAAAAACTATAAGTAGAATTAGAAATAAATAAAAAATTAAAAAGTTTTATATATTATATATAAAATAGTTAAAAAAAATAGTAAGATTACTAAGATTAAAAGATAGAATAAATATATTAAGTTTATACTATAATAGTATATTTTTTTTAAAACTAAGTTTTATTAAGATATAGATTATAGCTTATTAGAATAGCAGCGGTAGAAGTTCTTAACTATTTAGTAGATATTTTTTAAATATTAGATTAATTTAGTAGTTGGGTTAAAATATTTAATCTATTTTATAATATATATTAATCGGGAGTATTTATATTTTTTATAATTTTATATAAAGTTAAGAATATTTTTAATCTTTTATTTTTCTAAATTATTAACTTTTATATGCGGTAGTAGGGGTTGGTGTTGGTTTAGAATAGATTTTCTATTAATAAAAATAAGTAGACTGATATTAAATATAAAGTATATTTTTATACTAGATAATAAAACTAGTTAATAAGTATATAAACTAATAACTTTTTTAATTTTATATAATTTTAAGATGTTTTAGTCGAGTTTTTTACTAGATCTTAGTATTTTAATATTATAAATATCTAATTATATTTTTTAGTTCTTTTTAAATTATTTTATTAATTTATATTATCAGTTTGCTTATTTTATATAATAGGTTTAAGTAGTAGATATTTCTATTTTAGTAAATTTAATAATAGCTTATATTTTTATAATAAACTAATCTGCGTTTCTGATAGCTGGGTTGTTTAGAATAGTAATAAATTTAAAGTTTATATAAAAATAAAATTTATAATTTATAAAAAATAAAATAGTTTTAATAATATCGGAATAGGTTATATTTAGTATAAATTTAGTTAGAAGAAACTACTGGCTCTAGTTATTTTATAGATAATTTATATAGATTTAAAGATATTATTTAAGTATTATATTAATTTTTTTAGTCTGGCTGTTGGTTTCTGAGTAGTATATTATAAAAAGTTTATTAATAATATTAAATTATTAAATTAGATATGTCTAAAATTTAAAAATAAACTAAAATTCTTAGTCTAAAAAATAGATTAGAATAGACTATATAATTTTTATATATACTGGATATATATTATTGCAACAGCGGCAGTGTTGGCGGTTGAGTTATAGAAAATCAAATATTTTATTTTTATTAGGCGGTTGATAATTACTAGAACGGCGTTGTAGCCTTGGCTTTCAGGCAGGTGCGTGATAAAGTCCATAGACACATCTTGCCATGCTTGTTCGGGTTGTGCCGGGTAACGGGGCTGCGGGGCTTGGAGGATCTGGGAGTAAGACTGTTCGCTGGGGGCCGCTTCTACAAAGCGGCGGGAAGGTAAGCAGTACCTCGGGGGCGAGCAGACACAGGAGTTAGGCGATAATAGGCGCGGAGAGTAGATATAAAGATTCGGAGATAAAAAACAGATAGACGCAGTTTATAGTATTCTTATATTAGACTTAGAGCAGTTTTTAATAAAGTAGTAGTCTGATCCACAGTAAAAGTATTTATAGTATTTACAGCGGTCGGTTCTTTGATAAAAAGACCAGCGGTGTATAATAAATAGATTTATAGGATTATATTTAGAAATAATAGGTTTTTATAAATAGTTTTTATTTTGGGATTTAGATTAGTCTTTTAGATTATAAGATATTAGGTTAATAGAAAGTCTTTAGGATTGGTTATAGACTTCGGCGTTATATTATAGACGGCGGTTATTAAGGGTTTAAAAAAATAAACTAGATTATAATAATTTTTTTAGAAGAAATATTAATGAAAAGTATACTTTTAAGATCTCTACTAATATAGTTCTTAAATATAAAAAGAAAAATATCTAAATATATATATATTTCTTAAGCTAAATATTTAAATTTAGTAAAAAATATTATAAAATTATAGAATTCTTATCTTAGTTAGTATAATTTATTATATATAGTTTTAGTATAATCAAAGTCGCTAAAAAAATATTTAAATAGTTATAAAATATTAATAAAATTATTTAAATTATATTTTCTATTTTTAATATAGAGTTGAACTTAAATATATAGTATTTTATTTAAGCAGCTAATTATATATAACTTTCGGGCAGTAGTAGTAGTATATTAGTTAATATTTATATTTATTTTTTTTAATCTAAAAGATTAGTCGGTAGAAATCAGAGTAGTTATTTTTAAATTTATTAAAATTAGATAAATATTTAAAAAAAAAGCAGAGGCGGAAAACTCAGGATTAATTAATATAATTATTTTTATTAAAGCAGCTGTAGTATTTTTAATAATAAATATAAGTTTTAGAATATATATAGAAATATTTATTATAGGAGTAGTAATCTAAATATTTTTAATATATTTATATTAAACTTAATTTTTTTTTATAATAATCTTATAGATAATAGGAACTTCGGATAATAGTTAGATTATTTTAACTTTCTTCTATTAAATTTAGTCAGATTAGAATATAAGTAGAGTTTTTTTTAGAATAAACTAATTTTAGGTTTTTATAATATATATATAAATCTGATTACAGTAATTATACTATTTTTTAGAATATTTATTAATATACTAAATAAAGTCTTCTAGGTTGTTTAATATAACTGAAGATTGTAGAATTACTAGTATTTTATTAAAACTACTATTTTTAAGAATAAAAGCTATATAATATTAAGAAGTAGACTGATATCTAGTTCTTAGTCTAATTATATAATAGAAATAATAGTATTAGTAAAAAGATTTTTTCTAATAGTTTTTTTAGATTTTTTACTAGCTATTAGATTAGATTATTTTTAGATTTATAAATAAGATGTAGCTCGAAGAGCTATAAGTAGAATTAGAAATAAATAGAAAATTAAAAAGTTCTATATATTATATATAGGGCGGTTAGAAAGAGTAGTAAGGTTGCTGGGATTAAGAGGTAGAATAGGTGTATTAGGTCTGCACTGTGATAATTATAATCTATTTTTTTTTATTAGATTAGAAACTAATACTATAAATAAAACTGTTATAAAAATTCTTATCTAATATATTAATAATTAATAATATTAAGTCTTATTTTTTTCAAAAATATAAATATCTACTAAAAAAAACTATAACATCTATAATAAAAAAATACTTACTATTATAAGATTTATAGAAATTTAAAAAGCAGAATTAAAAGATTTTTAATATAAGAAATTTTTTAAAATATCTATAAATTACCAAGCGCTGGAATACTTTATAATTTTAAAAAACTAAATATATAATAAATAAAATAAACTAAATTTTTATTTAAATATTATTTTAGAATTTAATATAAATCTAAAAAAGCTAATACTTTAGCTAATATATTTATCTAATAAAAAAGATTTTTAAACTGTTTGATTAAAAATATAATCAGATTATATTATAATTTAAATAAATAAATCCAAAGATATTATAAATATTATAATTATTTATTTTAATTTTATTAAATAAAAAACTATTATAAAATAATTAAATTTTTTATATTAACTGCAAGTTAATTAAATTTAATTAAAAAAAAGAAAATACTACTGATTTAAATAGCCTATACTTTTTTTAAAATATATTATTATTATATAACAAATATTTAATAATATCTGTTAAAAAAGATTTATATATAAGACTATTAAATAAAATATACTACCAGCTATTTATTATATATTTAGAATAAATAAAAATTTTTAAGCTGATTAAATAATATTATTATTAGAATATCTAAAATAAGAATATCTACTAATATTTAGATAATTATATAATTTATAAATATAAGAATTACTAAAAGAATTATTATAAAATTATTTTAATTTTTTTTATTACTAACCGGCTGTAATAATATATATCTATAGATTTTTATATACTATAAAAAAATATATAAAAATATATAAAAATATAATATTATATATATAATAATAGGTTAATTTTTAAGTAAGTATTATTAATTTTATATACTAAGAATATTATTATATAAAATATAGCCCGGTTGTTTATTAGATTTATTTATATTTAAACTAAATTTTTAAATATTATTATTTTTAATAAAAGATCTTAATTTATTTTAAAATTTTAGTAAGAATTTTATTATATTTTTTAAATTAAATTAAAATTTTTATAGTATACTATTCTCAAACCAATAAACAAATTAAAAATATAAATTAACATCTAGTCTAAAAACTAATCCTATTTATTAATAATTTTTATAATAATTAGTTAGAATTATTATTAATAATAGATTTTACCGCGGTATATTTACTGTATATATTTTTTAGAATATTTTTATTTTAGATAAAATATAAATATTAGCTTTAACTATTCTTTAACTAAAAATCTTTAATAAATATTAGATAAAAAAGTATAAATATTATTTATATTTATAATATTATAATCTGTTTTAAAAATATTTAAAAATTTATTAAAACTAATATTAGTAATTTTTAGAAATAATAAGCTATATAGGCTAACTACTATTAAAAAGAAACTTTAATTTAAATTAAAAATAAAATCTATATTAATTATTCTAATTAAAATTAGAAATAACTGTTTAAGAAGTTAGCTGATAAATAATATAATTTTTAGAAAATTTTAAAATAAAAAAAAATATATTCTAAATATAATTATTTATTAATATTAGAATATATCTAGTATTTTATTTTAAAAAACTTTAATTTATATTAATAAATAAACTAATATTAGACTAAACCTAGAATTAGACAGAGCTGATAAATATAAATAAAAATATAAAATATAAAATAAATAAAATTCTTAATTTTTATATATATTAGAAATATCTAATATACTATATTAAATAAAAGAACTCGAACGAAGCGGACCTATTCTAATATTCAATAAAAAGTTTAAAAAATATTTTTATATTTTTAAAAGAATTTTATAATTTCTATTCAAAAAGCCCCAGCTTTTTAAAATATTTATAAACCTAATTAAAAAACAGCTGCAGAGAAAGTCTTTAATTCTAACTACTCTAATAATAATTTTATTTTAGATTTTGCGGAATAGATATAGTTTATAATTATATTATAGAAATAATTTTAAAAAAGATTATAAAAATATCTCTTATCTGCAGATAATTAAGATTAATCTAAAAAGTAATATAAAAATAATCCGGTAAATATTACTAATCTAATCTATTTTACTAATTCTATTTAATATTTTTATTATATTTATTTTATTTATCTATCCGATTATTCTATAACAGATAAACCGCGGGTATGTATTTTCTTATTCTTAATTTTTTTTCTTCTTTTTATATTCGAAATTTTACGTCATTAGCACCAGATTAGTAGAGAATGAACTGATTTGATCGGCCCTGACAAATAATAATAAAATAACAAGCTAAAATCTTATATCTAATATAGATTATTTTATAATAAAACTATAAAAAGATAGTATAATTAATTAGAAAAATATTTTAAAAATTTTATAAATAAAATATTAACTATTTTAAATAAAATATAATATATAATTTAAAATATTAAAGATTAATATTCTTTATTTATATATATATTAAAAATTATTAGTCTAGTAAGATAATATAATAAAAATTATAAAAATAAATTTATTAAAAATATAAAAAAATCTAGTTTTTTTATAATATATTATTAATAAGTTTAATTCTAGAATTATTATACCGCAGTTTATCGATATATTACTATATAAATAAACTAATTAATTTAATTAATTTAGTATATTAAACTAAAACTAAGACTAGTTCTAGTCTTATTATAATAAAAGTTTTTTCTTTAGATTTAATTAATTCGGAAATAAATCTAAATTTAATAATATTTTAATAAAAAAAGCTAAAAAACTATTAATAATCTATAGAAAAATAATTAAAATTCCAGCTAAAAATAAATTAATAGGAATATTTTATTCTTATAGTCTAACTGTTTTATTAAATCTAGATAGATTTATATATATTATAAATTAAAAAAACTAATTAAAAGAATTAGAATAAAACTAGAATATATATTATAATAAATATAATTTTAATTTTAATTAATGATATTATTTTTATAAAATAGTTTCTTTATTAAATAATATATTTTATATATATATTTAAAAATATCTATAAACTATTATTACTTAAAAGTAATATATAATTTATAGTTTTATAATTAAATTATACTATTATTATATAATTATAAATATTTTTATTATTCAATTAAATAATCTAATATATACTAATATTCTTAGATTATATTTTTATATATAAAAATATATATAAACTAATATAATAATTTAAAATTTTTTAACTTAATTTTTATATACTTAAATAATAGTTATATTATAATAATTATAAACAGAGAAGTTTTTATTAAATATATTTTTAAAATAAAAATATAGTATTATTTAATATTTATTTTTATTAGTAAAATTAAAAAAAATTTATATTTATAAAATTTATTATTCTTAATATATACTTTTCTAAAAAATCCAGAAATTAAAATATATATAAAAAATTATAATTAAAGTTTATCTACTTTAAAATCTTAAAATTAATATATTTATTAAAACTAACATACTAGTTTCTAAAAAATTTAATATTAATTTGAAAAAATATATAATTTATATTAGAATATATTAAAATATTAAGTTTTATATAAAGATTAAATCTAAGTTTTATTATATAATATTAATATTTTTTATATATATAAAGAGTAAAAGACTATAAATTCTAATTAATAAAATTATAGAAATCCTAGTTTAATTATAATTATAATTTATAATATAATAAAATATATTTATTTAAACTAATCTAATATTTATAATTAATATTTTTTATTTATCTTATAAATTTAAATCTTAGTTATATCTAAGTTTTAAACTTATCTGATTATAATATATATTTATTTTTATATTTTAAATAATTTATAAAATTTAATATTATTAAGATTATATATATGTTCTCTAACTATACTAATCTTATAGTATTATTAATAATAAATTCTTAGAAATTTTAAATTAATAATTTTCTATTTAATAGTATTAAAATCTATAAATTATTAAATAAAATAAATAGTTTATATTAAAGATAAAAAGTATAAAAACAGATTGATAATAATAATAAAAAAATTTATAAAAATTTAAAATAATAATTTAATATCTATAATAAATTAGTTTATATATAAATAATTAATAATTTCTTTTAATATTAAACTAAAAAAATTAGATAAAATATTATAATTAAGTTTATAAGTTATTATTATAAGATTAGATAAAAATTAATAAATATTTTAATATATTATATAAAATTAATAAAATAATATTTATTAATTAATATATATTTATATTATTTTTTATTTTTATAATCTAATATTTAATTAAAACTCTAAATAATTTATATATAAAAAAACTATATATAGTTATAAATATTTATAAAAAAAAATAAATTTATTTTTTCTAATATTTATATAAATTTTCTATAAAAAGGAATTCTTTATTTATATACTAAATATTTATATTTTTTAATTTTTAACTATATTATCTTTTTCTATCAATAAAAAATATATCTAAGTTTCTAATATCTACTTAATATTATTTTTTATAAAGATTAGAAATACTTTAAAATTTATTTAATAAATTTTATTAATAATCTAGTATATATATAATAAAATATAAATAATAATTTTTATATTTTCTATAAATTTATATATATTTATATGAATAATATATTTATTTTTTTTATATTTTTAATAATTATATAATTTATTTATACTTAATTTTTTAAAAGTATAAAGATTTATATATCCAGTTAAGTTTTAATAAAATTTTTATTAGATCTTTATTGATTAAATTATTAAAATATAAAATTAATATATTTAAAATAATTACAGCTATTAATAAGCTTAAAGCTATTATAAAACTTAAATTTTTAATAATATTAGTTTGATTTAAAATTTATTTAAAACTAATAAACTAGCTATAAACTTATATTTAATATTATTTAGTAATAATTTAATTATTATATTATTATAAAATAGTCTTACTAGTAAAGTTATCTATTAAAATAGGCTAAGCCTATATTAATTATATTATAAGAATATTTATTAGAAAAATTATAAAACATTTTAAAATTTTTAAAATAATTTAAGTCTATTTTTAAAATTTAAATATATTTTATTATTATAATCCTATCAGATATTTTAGTTTTAATATTAATTTTTTTAAGAAAATATAAATATACTATTATATTCTTTTATATAATTTATAATAATCTAAAATATTCTTAATAAAAAAAAACTAAAAGATAAAAAAATCTTTTAATTTTATTATAATTTAACTAATTTTATTTATAAATAAAATATTTATTATATTGGACTATAACTATTAGCTAATAAAACTAGAGATATCTAATATAATCTAAGTCTTTTTTTATCTACAGCTAGTTCTATAAATAAATAAAAAAATATTAGTATATATTAATTATATTTTTATTATTGGAATTATTATATAGACTATACTTATATTTATAAATATAAATTAATTAAATTTATATTTTATTAGAATTAGCTAATTTATTCAAATTTTTTAAAATCTATATTTCTTTTATAAAATAAATAAAATATATATTAGTTTTAATATTTTATTAAAACTATTTTTATATATTTAAATATCTTTTAATAATTATTTTAATAAATATATTATTACTAATAGTTATTATACTATATATTTAAATTAAATTTGAACTAATATAATAAATCCAAATATAGTTTTAGTATAATTATTATTAGAATAGACTACTAAAATATAAAATAAATAGATTAGAAATACTAAATAAAAAAATAATAATTCTTACTATTAATAACTATTTAATTCTTATTTTATCTTATTTTCTAAATAATAGTCTGCTCTACTTATAATCTGTCTTTTTTAGTACCGAAATTAAGTTATATATATCCGAAATATATAGTAAGAATATATTATAATTAATATATAATAAAAGAATATTTAGATATTAAATAAATTATAAGTAATTTTTATAATCTAGTTTTTTTATACATGAAATATATAGTAACTAGATATATTATATACTATTAAACTTATTAAAATAATTAAATATTATAATACAAGTTTTATAAAATATTATAGTCTATTTTTTTAAATATTATATTATACTATATTTATTAATCTAATCTCTACTATTATATACAAAAATGTTATAATTTAATTAGAAATTCAGTTTCTCAGTTAGTTTTTAATAAAACTTTCTAAAAATAGACTTATTAGATGCGGAAAATTCTATTTTTCTGAATATATAATTATTATAACCCTACTTTCCTAAAAATACTAGATATTAATAAAAAACAGAGAAATTATATTTATTAATTTTATAGCCCGAATTTTTTATATTTTTAAAAAGTTTAAAATTCTATATATAAATCGGATTTTTCGCTATAGATTAATACTATTTTTAGTTTTTAATATAGAGAATTTAATTTTTAATAATTTTTTAAAATTAGATTTTTATATTTTTTCATATAGAAGCTTTATTCTATTTTTATCCGGCTGACTCAGCAGCTTTATTTTATTAAAATTTTTATATTTTTAATTTTAGATCATATAATTTTAAGATTTTATTTATATATAAACTATTTTATAAATTATTTTATAAACTATTCTATAAATAATCCTATAAATAATCCTATAAATAGTTCTATAAATAGTTCTATAAATAGTTTTATAAATAGTTTTATAAATAGTTTTATAAATAGTTTTATAGATAATTTTATAAATAATTTTATAAATAGTTATATTAATAGTTTTATTAATAGTTTTATTAATAATTTTATAAATAAGTCTATTATTAGCTCTGCTAATAATTTTACAGCCGAGTATATAAGTATAAAATAGTTTATAAAACAATAATTTTATTAATAGTTTTATTAATAGTTTTATAAATAGTTTTATAAATAATTTTATTAATAACTCTATTAATAGTTCTATTAATAGTTTTATTAATAGTTCTATTAATAATTCTACTAATAATCCTGCTAATAATCCTGCTAATAGTTCTGCCAACAGCTCTATAAATAATTCTATAAGAAAGCCTGTAAGACAGCCCACTCTTCTGTATACCGAGCGTAGCAAGGGCCCAAGGCTTGTTATTATATTATTAAAATTATTTAATACTACTATATTAATTATCTATAAATATATATATTATATTATAATAATATTAAATAAAATTAAATAAAATTAAATAAAAAATAAAAAACTTAAAAAAATATTAATGAAATATTTTATAATAAAAAACTAGAACTAATTATAGGTAATTATTATAGACTAAGATCTTTAATATATTAATAATATAAAATATATTATATATAAAATATAAGATATTAAATTTATATATATTATTATATATTATTTTTAAACTAATAACTAATTAAAATATAATAATTAAACTATTAAAATATATTTTAAATATATTATAGTATTTATAATTAATTTAAAATAATAGTATAAGATATTATTATAATTATAAATAACTATAAATATTATTAAAAATAATTTAACTTAAATCTTATTATATAAATTGATATATAGCTGTATAATATCTAAGTTTTTTAATTTTAATTTTACTAGCTATTAAAAAATATAAAACTTTAAAATATATATTAATATTAATAAAATAATAAAGCCAGCTGCTATAATTATAAAAATTTATTATAATATTAAATATAAAATTATAAAATTTAAAATAAATAATTAGATTATATTTTAACTATATTATAGCTACACTATTAGTAATTATAATAATAAGAAATTATTAAAATAATTTATAGAATTATTTAAGATCTCATAATATATAAATAAGCTAATCTATTAATTCAGTTTAATAAAAATATAGTATTTATATTTAATTATATTAGGTATATATTTAAAATCCCATCCTAGACTAGATTTATTCGGCTGTAAAAAAATATAGATAAATACTAATTATATAAACTTAAGTATATATTAGTAAGATATAATATTATAATAAAATTAAAAAAATATAAAAAAATTAAAATCTAATATCTAATTAAATTTCTAAACTATAGAAATATATATAATAAATAATATAATATTAATAAGCTAAATAATACTAAAAAACTTATTAAAGATTTTAAGTATATATACTTAATATACTAAAAAATAAATATAAAGATAATAAAAATAGATTAAATACATTATTATTTAGTTTTATTTTAATTTATTTATTTTAATATTTAATATCTCTTATTAATTTTTTTTATTTATTATTTATTTTTTTATTATTTTTACTTCTTATTCTCTTTAATTATATTATAATCTTATTATCATTTTTTTTATTTTTTATTTAATCCTACTATTCTTATTCTATTTTTTTATTTATTCTTTTTAATTATTTTAAATTTTTTTATTACTATATAGTATTTTCTATTATTTTTCTAATATTACTATTTTAATTTCTTTTTTTTTCTACTATTATATCATATTTATTATTATTTTTTAATTTTATTATTTATTTTTTTATTTTATTTTATTTATTTAAAAAATTTTATTATAGCTATTTTTTTAATATCTTTTATAAATATAATCGCTACGTAGGATTAAAAATCTAATATTTTAATTATTTATATAAAAATCAGATTAATTATTATAATTATAATATATTTTTAGATAATATAACTAGTATAGATATAAATAGATTTATAATAAATATAATAGTTAGACTAGTATTAAATAATACTAAGAATATATTTAATATATTAAATCTTTAGCTACAGGCCGATGTAATAAGTTAAAAAATAAATTTATTAAAAAAAATAGAAATTATAAAATAAATAAAAAACGCTTAATATTTAAAAAAATATAAAAAAACAGACTTCTTATTAATAGAACTAGAATCTAATATATAGTAAATAAAAAACTTAAAAGATTCTAAGCTAAAACAGCTTTAAATAATATAACTATTTTAAAAAAAAATATAAAAAAATTATTAAAACTAATTAAATTTATAATAATTTTTAAAATATTATATTTTTAATACTATCTAATAAAAAACTGATTTATAAATATAATAAATATTTTTAAAATTTCTATAATAATATTTTAAATTTTAATTAAATTTTTTTAAGCTTTTTTATTATTTTATAATACATAATAATATATTTTTTATTCTATTTTTCATATCGGTTAAATCTAAATAAAACTATAAAAAGATAATTAAATTTTTAATTAAAATTAGGAAAATTATTATTAATAGGATTTTATTTTATTTTAATATTAATATTATTTTATTATATACTAATAATAAGATATATTTTTATATAATATTAAATTCTTTTTATTTTTAATAAAATATATTATTTTTTGTATATTAATAGAATATATATTAATATTAATAAAGTCTAATATTATAATACTTTTTTAATAATATTAATTATATAGCTGGAGTTGTAAATATAATTATTAAATATAATCATTTTCTAAAAAAATATATATATATAAAATAATATATTCTTACTAAATAATATTATATAAGTAATAAAAATAGAATATATTCTAATAAGTTTCTATAAAATTTAAATTTTTATAATAACTAATTAATATAATTTTAAATATAATAAAAAATCTAATATTTAATAAAATTTTATTTAATCTATTTTTATTAATTGTAATAGTAATATTAAAAATTTAGATATCTAATTAAATTTATATAAATTTAAATAGTAATAATAAAATTAAAGAAGAAGAGAATACTAATAAAAAATATTAATAAAAAGATTTTAATAAAAAGAATATTAATAAAAAAAATAATAAATAAAATATATAATTTTATTATATTCATTTTTCTAATTTTATTAGTTCCGGTTTATATTTTTAGTTTTATATTTTCTGGTTATTTTTATTATAGATTTTTTTATATTTTATATTTTTTTAGCAGCTAATTTAATTTAGTATAAGTAAATAATTATAATTTTTTTAAGCTGATATTTATTATTATATATTATAATTATATTTATAGTTACTACCGCCTACTATAGCAGCAGCTATTATATAATAAAATCTAGATAGTATATAAAAATTAATTAATAGAATTATTATAAATTAGGTATTTATATATTAGCCTGTGATACAGTAAGAATAATTATAAAATATTTAAAATATACTAATTAATTATTTTATTTAATATTTTAAAAAACTCTAAAAAATATAATTATTATTTAATTAAACTATTAAATAAAAATTTATTTATTATTTTTAAAAAACTACTTCGGCGGCTGTTGCAGCCGGAATATTAAAATAATATTTTATATAATAGTTAAAATTATTATAATAATCTAAAAAGAAAAATTATATTAATTCTATATCTAAATATTTTTGATATTTTTTATAATATTAGCTATCTAAAGCTGTTATATAATTTATATAAATATTATATTTTAAAAATAATTATTTATTATATTAAAATTTTTTTAAATAATATATTATTTTAATAATACTTAAATATACCTGCCTGTAGAAGTAAATTAATATAAAGATCTTTTAAAACTTATTTTTATTTCTAATTCTTTATATTTTTTATAATATAAATCTTATAATAAATAAGTTTATAAAAAATATTAGTTATGTTAATAATATTATTACTATTATAATAGAAAATAATAAACAATTATAATATATTACACTAAAAGTTTTAATAAATTTATAAAATATGATTTATTATATATAGATTAATATTTATATTCTTAAATTTTTATTTTATTTACTACTACTATTTTAAATAATTAAAAAAATTAAAAAAATCTTTGAATATGCTGCTGAACTAGTTTTAAGAACTATTATTAAATTAGTTATAAAATTTATTATATTAGCTCTTTTAAGTGTAAAAAGCAGCTGATATATTAATATAAATTTTTTTAATACTAATTTTAATAAAAAAATAGTTTTCGGGTTTATTACTTAAATTTATAACTAAATATTAACCGGCCAGACTTTTTCTAAAACTTAAAATATCTGCTATATTAGATTTTAGATAAGAAAAACTAATTAAAAAATATTATATCTAATTTCTAAAAATATTATTTAATAAATATTTTATATTTAATATTTATCTCCGGTATACAAAAACCTGTATTTTAAAACTTTTATTAATTATTAGAATTTTAAAAAAATATAACTAAAACCTTATTCTTATTAAATAACTTTTTAATAATATTAATATAATTTTTATAATAATATATATTATATTAGTTTAGTATATCTTCTAGATCTGCAGTTTTATTAAATAGTATAATTAATAGACTTATATATTTAATAAAATTTAATATTATATAAATAAAACTATTTTTAAAGATTTTTATTTAATAAATATTAATATTTTAAATATAAAAATTTGTTTTTTTTTATTTTAGAATATTTTTATTAAGCCGGTCTACGGACTTTTTCTTAGGTAATAATTCTTTTTATATATTTATTTTATTAACTAGTAAATATTTTCCTATAATCTGATTTTTTAATTATTATTAAAATCTGCAGAAAAGAATCTAGAGTATCACAGTACAGACCTGATACATCTATTGTCACGGGCTGATGCACGAATACTTAATTATAATGATTCTATTTATTAATTAATTATTTCTCTTTCTAATATTATCTAGATTTTACTATACATAGCCGCTGGTACAGAAGGCGGCAGCCTCTATAAGTATAATTATATTAAATATAATAATAAATACCAGACTAAAAAAATTATAGTTATTTAACTATACTAGTTAGCTACTAAAAAAATAAATAATATAAAAAAAAATTCCTAAAAAGATAAAACCAGAGTATAAAACTAGATAATAATTTATAAAACTAAAAAAAATAAATAAACTATAAAAATATAAGCTTATTTATTATTCTTTTTTTTATTATTAGCTTTTTTTTATAATCTTTTTAATTTTTTCTTCTTTTATAGTCTTATATTTATTATTACTGTCTAAATCTGTATAGATTTAACCGAATATTTAAATTTCTAATATTATTATTATAGTATATAAAAATAGATTAAATAAGACTTTATTAAACATTAGATTTTTTATTATAATTAAAATAATATTAGTTAATTATTATAAAAACTTAAATTTTATAAAAATTTATTAAAATATATTCTACTTTTACTACTTATATTAAATTATTTAATAAATATAAATTATTTTATATTTTCTTTTAAAAAAATATTATGATATCAAATTTTATTAATATTAATATATATTTTATTAATATAAATAAAATAATATATTTTATTAATATAAATAAAATAATATATTTTATTAAAAATAAAAAAACTTAGTATTATATAAAAATATATTTTATTATTAGCTTAAGATAAAATTATATTAATATTAAAATTGAATAAAATCTTATTTATAATTATTTTAATAAATCTAATTAAAAGCTTAATTACTTCTTTATAATTCTATGTAGATTTAATCAATATTAAAAATAGGATAAAAAGTATATTATTATTTATTATAAAATAACAAAAAAACTTAAAAAAAAGAAAGATTTGATTAAAGTTTAATATATTATTATAAAAATTCTAAAAATATTTATTTTATTTATAAACTAGTTTTCTATTAGATAATATTAAAAATATAATATTTTATAGATTTTTATAAATTTAATTAGTTTTAATAATCTTCTTATATTTTTTTAAATATTAAGCTTTTTTTACTTATTTTATAAGTTTTATTTTTTATTAGTAAGTTTAATTTTTAGTTTATCTAAATTAGTCTATAGCTGGATATTTAGTATATTAGAAATACTATTAGTATTATTAAGTCTTAGATTATTCAATACTAATCTAATTATTATATTTGTTATTAATCTATTTATATTTATATTAGTTATATTATCTAAAAATCTATTATAATTATAATAATTAATTCTATTTTTATATACATAATTAGAGTATGAAGCTTTTCATCCTATAAAATATTTATATTATATTTATAGAAAATATAAAATAAACTAGTTATAATAAAACTATTTAAATAATAAAGTAAATAGAATAGATAATAAAAAATAATAAAATTATTTAAATAATAAAATAAATGAAATAAACAATAAAAAATAAGTAATAGAATTTAAAAAAAATAAATAATAAAAAAATAAATAATAAAATTAGAAGAATAGTCGGAGTTAAGAAACTTTAAAAAAAATAAAATAAATAGTAAAAGAAAAATAAAAAATAACTAGATAAAATTAAAAAAATAGAAGATTATAAAAGATAAAAAAAATATAAAATAAATAAAAAAATAAATAGTAATATTAAACAATAAAAAAAATAATAATAATAAAAAATACTATATTAAATTAGTTACAATAAAAAAATTAGAATAAAACTAGCAATAATATATTTATTAATCTATTTTTTTATAATATTTAGTATATTAAATATATATATTTAAAGTCTTTTATAAGCTTTTTAATATTGTTTAATTTATTAATATTATATTATTTATTATATATATTTCTATAATCTAAAAATTTTATTAAATATTATATTTTAATTTTTTTTAATTTTTTTTAATTTTATTATAATATTATATCTTACTAGAATCTATTCAAATTTATATAATTAGTATTTATTTATCTTTTTTTAATAAAAATAATATTAAATTTTTTTACAGCTAAAGAAATCTAGTCCGAAATAGGATTTTCAATATATAATTAATATAATTAAATATAAATATTATATTTTTAAAAAATTAAGTTAATAGATTAGTTTTTTTATATATTATAAAATCTTAAATAGTTTTATAAATTATTGTAATATTTTTTATTATTAAAATTACTAATATTATAGTTATAATATAATTAAAATATTATTTAATTATTTATTTTAAATTTTATAAACTTATATTTAATATTATAATAGATTTTTATAATTATAATAGCTAGTTTTATTATTTTATTTATATTAATACATATTTTATAACTTTATATTTTGAACAATTAATAAAATTAAAATTAAAAAATTTAAATATTATATAGTTATATATTAATTTATATAATAAAATTTAAGTTAATTTATTTTTTATAATATTTATTATTATTGATAATTATAATAATATTTTATATTATTATTTTAAATTAATTATAAATATTATAGTATATTTAAAATATATTTTAATAATCTAATTATTATATTTTAATTAATTATTAGTTTAGAAATAATAAATAATAGTATATATAAGCTTAGTATTTTATATTCTATATATAATATATTATATATTATTAATCTATTATAGATTTTAATATATAATAATTATTTGTAGCTATTTTTAATTTTTTATAATTAAATATTCTACTAATATTTTTTTTGATTTTTTATTTTTTATTTAATTTTATCTAATATTACTATAACCTGATGTATATATTTATAGATAATTAATATAGTAGTATTAAATAATTTTAGTAATATAATAATTAGATTAATAATTATAATATAATATATTAATTAGAAAAATAAATTATATTATTTTATAAACTTTATATTGTAAAATCTGATTATTATAATAAACTAAGTAGTATATAATATATCTAATTATTATATATTTTATATAAAAAAACCAGACTATAAAAATTATTTATAGTTTATTTAATATTTCAATATCTTTTTATTATATATTAAATATAATACATTTTTAATATATATCTTAGATATATACAACTTATTATTAGTATTAGAAAAAATATATTATAAATAAAAAAAAACTATTATTTAAAAAATAAAATAAAATAAAATCTAAATAGTTATTAATAATAAAAATAATTACTTTTTTATTTAATATTTTTAATATATTTATTTTATATTTTTATAGTTTATTCTAATAATAGCTAGATTAAAACTATATTTAATTTTATTATATTAGTTTAAAATATAATATTATAATTATTAGTAATATCTAATTTTATTATATTAATTTAATATATAATATAATAATTATCGGTAATAATCTATTTATTAAAAAAATTATTAAAAAATATTTAAATATATAAGAATAGTTTTAATAGAATATTAGAAATAATATATATCTTATCTATTTTATAAAAGAAATATAAATTATAAAAAAATTTAAAGAAATTAGCTGATTTTAATAAAATATAGATTTAACTAGTTTATATTTATAAATATAAATATAGTTTAAATAATAATTTTAATAATAAAAATATACTTAATATATATAAATATTTTTTTTATTTATCTACAGAACTAGCTGTAGATAAAAAAAATCTAGATTATATTAAATATTTTTAATTTTATTAACTAATAGTTATATTTTAATACTACTAGTATTTTATTTATAAATAAAATTAATTACATTATAATAGAATTAAAAGATTTTTTTAATTTCTAGTTTTTTTATATTAAAAATATTTCGGATTATTATATGTTATATAAAAAAGTATAATATTATATTTATATTTTTTTAAAGAATTAATATTAAGACTAAGATATTTAAAAGAATTATGATAATAAAATATACTTAGATTTAAAAAATAGATTTAAATTATTTTAAATATTTTAAGCTTTTTTATTATTTTTTTAATAAATATTTTTATAATATAACCGGCACGGGCTTAATTTATTTTAACAAATAAATTTATTAATAAGGTTATTTTATCATAATATAATAATTAAATAATTATTAAATAATTATTAAATAATATAAAATATAAATTTATAATTAATTTATTAATTTTAAGTATATTTTAAGCTAAGCTAGTATTGTTAAAAATCTAAATTTTATAATAATTTTAAATTTATTAGCAGCTATAATTATTCTAAGTATATTAATCTTATATCTAAGTAGTTTAACCAATAAAAGTTTAATAAAGATTTTACTAAAACGTAACTAAATATATAGATTTTTATATCTTTAGAAGATTAAGTATAAATAAGTTGGATAATTATTAAAAACATAGAAGAAGATAAAGAGATTGTTTATATTAATATATATAAATTTGCAGAAGGCTTAGAATTTATTAGTTCGGCCTTTAGCTTATCTAAATCAGCCTATAATTGGACATCCGGTATATTAGAAATACCACTAATATCATTAAGTCCCAAACTATTAAGTACTAGTCTAGTTATTATATTTATTATTAATTTATTTGAATTTATATTAGTTATACTATTTAAAAATTTATTATAATTATAATAATTAATTTTATTTTTATATAAATAATTAGAATATTAAGTTTTTAATTCTATAAGATATTTATACTTATAAAAAGTATAAAACGGACTGGTTATAATAAAATTATTTAAATAGTAGAATAAATAAAATAAATAATAAAAAATAATAAATTTAAATAATAAGATATATAAAATAAATAATAGAAAATAAATAGTAAGATTTAAAAAAAAATAATAAAAAAATAGATAATAAAATTAAAAAAATAGTCGGAATTAGAAGGCTTCAAAGAAGAAATAAAATAAATAATAAAATAAAAATAAAAAATAACTAGATATAATTAGAAAAAAATAAGATTATAAAAATAAAAAAATCTAAAATAAATAAAAAAATAAATAATAATATAAAATAGTAGAAAAAGATAGTAATAAAAAAAATATTATATTAAATTAGTTAAAATAAAAAAATTAAAATAAAATTAATAATAATATATTTATTAATCTATTTTCTTATAGTATTTATTATATTAAATATATATATTGAAAGTTTTCTATAAATTTTTTAATATTATTTAACTTATTAATATTATACTATCTATTATATATATTCTTATGGTCTAAAGATTTTATTAAATATTATATCTTAATTTTTTTTTAATTTTTTCTTAACTTTATTATAGTATTATATCTTATTAGAATTTATTTAAGCTTATATAATTTATATTTATTTATATTTTTTTTAATAAAAATAATATTAGATTACTTTTTTTTGCAGCCGAAGAAATCTAATCCGGAATAAAATTTAAAATATATAATTAATATAACCGGATACAAATACTGTATTTTTAGAAAGTTAAATTAATAGATTAATTTTTTTATATATTAGAAGATTTTAAATAATTTTATAAATTATTTTAAAAATTTTTATTATTAAAATTACTAATATTATAGCTATAATATAACTGGAATATTATCTAATTATTTATTTTAAATTTTATGAACTTATATTTAATATTATAATAGACTTTTATAATTATAGCAGCTAGCTTTATTATTTTATTTATATTAATATATACTTCAAAACTTTACATTTTTTAATAGTAAGTAAAACTAAAATTAAAAAATTTAAATATTATATAATTATATATTAACTTATATAATAAGATTTAGATTAATTTATTTTCATAATATTTATTGTTATTTATAATTGTAATAATATTTAATACTATTATTCTAAATTAATTATAAATATTATAATGTATTTAAAATATATTTTAATAGTCTGATTACTATATTCTAATTAATTATTAGTTTAAAAATAATATATAATAATATATATAAGTTTACAATTTTATATTTTATAAATAAATATTATATATTATTAATCTATCAAAGATTTTAATCTATAATAATTATTTATAACTATTTTAAATTTTTTATAATTAAATATTCTACTAATATTTTTTTTAATCTTTTATTTTTTATTTAATTTTATTTAATATTATTATAATCTAATATATATATTTATAAATAATTAATATAATAATGTTAAATAGTTTTAATAATATAATAATTAGATTAATAACTATAATATAATATAATAATTAAAAAAATAGATTATATTATTTTATAAAACTTATATTATAAAATCTAATTATTATAATAGATTAAGTAATATATAATATATCTAATTATTATATATTTCATATATAAAAAAACCAAACTATAAAAATTATTTATAGTTTATTTAATATCTAAATATTCTTTTATTATATATTAAATATAATATATTCTTAATATATATCTCGGATATATATAACTTGATATTAATATTAAAAAAGATAAATTATAAATAAAAAAAACTATTATTTAAAAAATAAAATAAAATAAAATCTAAATAGTTATTAGTAATAAAAATAATTATTTTTTTATTTAATATTTTTAATATATTTATTTTATATTTTTATAGTTTATTTTAATAATAGCCAAATTAAAATTATATTTTATTTTATTAGATTAGTTTAAAGTATAATATTATAGCTATTAGTAGTATCTAATTTTATTATATTAGTTTAAAATATAGTATAATAATTATTAATAATAATATATTTATTAAAAATATTATTAAAAATATTTAAATATATAAGAATAATTTTAATAAAATATTTAGAATAATATATATTTTATCTATTTTATAAAAAAAATATAAATTATAAACCATTTATACAAACTAGCTAACTTTAATAAGATAAAGATTTAATTAGTTTATATTTATAAATATAAATATAGTCTAAATAATAATTTTATTAATAAAAATATAGTTAATATATATAAATATCTTTTTTATTTATTTACAGAACTAACTATAAATAAAAAAAAGACTAGATTATATTAAATATTTCTCGCTTTATTAGCTAGTAATTAAATTTAAAATTATTAATATTTTATTTATAAATAGAATTAGTTAAATTATAATAAAACTAAAAATTTGTTTTAATTTTTAATTTTTTTATATTAAAAATACTTCGAATTATTATAAACTATATAAAAAATATAACACTATATTTATATTTTTTTAAAAAATTAATATCAAGACCAAGATATTTAGAAAAATTATAGTTATAAAATATACTTAGATTTAAAAATAAATTTAAATTATTTTAAATATTTTGAATTTTTTTATTATTTTTTTAATAAGTATTTTTATAATATAACCGGCATAGGTCTAATCTATTCTAATAAATAAACTTACTAATAAAACTATTTTATAATAATATAATAGTTAAATAATTATTAAATAATATAAAATATAAATTTATAACTAATTTATTAATTCTAAATATATTTTAAGATAAATTAATATTATTAAAAATTTAAGCTTTATAATAGTTTTAAGCTTATTAACAGCTATAACTATTTTAAATATATTAATTTTATATTTAAGTAGTTTAACAAATAAAAATCTAATAAAAATTTTATTGAAATCCAACTAAATATATAAATTCTTATATCTTTAAAAGATTAAGTATAAATAAGTCAGATAATTATTAAAAATATAAAAAGAAATAAAGAGATTATTTATATAAATATATATAAATTTATAAAAAACTTAGAATTTATTATTAATGTTTTATTATATATATACTAGACTATTAATAAAATCTATTAAATAAATCTTAAAGTATTCTTATTTTCTATAAAAAATAATATTAAGTAGATACTAAAAGCTTAAATAAATTTTTTATTAATAAAAAAATAATATAATTAAAAACTAAAAAATATAAATATTTAATATATAAATAAAAAGTTTCTTCTTATAAAAGACTTATATAAATATTAAAAAAAATAAGTTTATTTTTTTTATAAATATTAATAATTATATATAGTTTTTCTATGTAAAAACTGTTTAAAGTCTTAATCTAATACTAAATAATAAAAACTAAGAATAAAATAAATATATATTAATTAATAAAAGCTATTTTATTAATTCTATATAATATATTAAAATATTTATTAATTTTAGCTTAATTCTATAATAATAATTTGTAGAATTTAATTATAATATTTTATTTGATTTTTTTTAGTCTGATTTTAAAAAAATTATTAATTATTTATATATTAGTTAATTTATTATTAATATTAGATTATTATTTTAGATTTCTATAAACTTATCTACTATTATAATAAGGCAGCACCCTCTGGGCTAAGGGAAGACTCACTGACTATAATTTAAAACCGTGCCAGCTACACTAAACAGCACGCCACCATTAAATTATTAATCAGGAAGAGTAGAAAGTTATATCTAATTTTATTTTTTATTAATTTATTATTTTTTAAAGATATTTTTAGTTTTTATAATTATATAGTAATATAATATTATTTAAAATATTTTTTAAAAAACTAATATAGTCTTAACTTAGGGCTGATTACTATTATAAAAATTTATATATATACATAATGACTATTAATAATATTTTTAAATAATTTAAAAAAAAATAGAAAAAGATAGATAATAGTCTATTAAAATTAGTTTTTTTTATTAATTGAAAGTCTTATTAATTTTACTGGTTAGATTATAGAAATGCTTTTAATAAATATTTTTTATAAAAATTTTAAAAAGATTAAAAATAGTTTTTAAATATAGATAAATTAATAGCTGTAAATTACTAGAATTATTAACAGTTTTAGTAGATTTATAGTTATTATATTTATAATAATATTAAAAATATATTTATATATTAATATTATTTATTATATAGTTATAATTACTATTTTTATATTATATATAAATAATTAGTTTACTAAAATTTAAATTAATACGATTAATATTATGAATAAGTTAGTAGACCTAAGTAGTCTACTAATATAATTGATTTTTACTAAAAATCTGATTATTTATAGATAAAAAATTATAGATATTATAATTAATTTATTATACTATAATAATAAGATTTTATTAATTATATTAATAAAAATATTATTAATATAAAGAATAAAATAAACATTTATTATAAGATTCTTATAAATATTATAAAGTCTAGTAATAATATAATTTTTATAACTAATAATTTAAAAGATTTTAAATATTTTATTTATATACAGATTTTATAAACTAAGATTTTTAATTTAAATATAATAATTACATAATATAATTATTTAATTATTATATATAATATAAATATCAGCTGTATTAGTTATAAAAAGTTTATAAAATAATAAAAAATTTTAATTAAAAAATTAAAATTACTAATATTGATTATTTAACCATAATATCTACCAAGATTATATATATTGATTAGATATAGTTATAAAAAATTATTATTAAAAAAATAAGTTTTTTATATTAATTATTAAAATAAATAGTTTAAATATAATAAATATTCTTTTTTATATAAATTTTATATTTAATAATAAACATTTTAATATTAATTATTATAATTATAATTAGCAGTTTTTATAATACTTTAAATATTAGAAATATAGTTATATTAAATAATATTATTAAAAAACTAGATTTATATATATTATATTAGTTTATATAAATTAATAAATTATATATTTAAAAATAATAAAATATATATTAAATTTATAAATTATAGATTAAAATATTTTACTTTTAATTATATTTATATTAAAAAAAATTAATTAAAAAGTATTTAATAGTATTAACTAAATATTTTTATATTATATATTAAATTCTTTATTAATAATAGTAATATTATTTAAACTATTCTTAAAGTAATTCTTAAGCTTATCTAATTATAATATATTTATAGCTATTTTATAATAATCCAGGCTGTAGCTCCTTATAGTAAGAATTATAAACTAATTAAAAAACTAATAATTCTAATTATAAAAGTTAATATTATAACTAAAAATAACTATAGTAAATAATTAAAATATTATTATAAAAAATAATTAAAAAATTATAAAAATTAATATTTATAATTAGAGTCTATTTATTAATAATATTCTAATACTATTAATTAGAACAGTTTTAATTCTTAGTCTTAATAATACTATAAATATATTTAAATTTATAATCTAATATTAATTATTAATAACCGGCGAAACCAGTTTATTATTTTAGATAAAAATAATAATAATAAGTTTAATATTTTTACTTTACATACTATTAAACTTTTAATTATAAGTAATAGATGGTTATTATAAATAGCTTAAAATAATATAAATAAATTTTTAGAAATTTAATACTATTATAATATATGTTTTTAATAAAAGAAATATAAAATATAGAGCTTATTATTGTTTAGAAATTTTAAATAAATTATTATAATAATTAGATAACTATATACTTCTAGACTTTAAAAAAATATTTTTATTTAATAATAAAATTAATACTAAGTATAAGACTTATTCCGCGGATCTATTTTTTTTAAGCAGATATATTAATCTAAAAATATAAGTAATCTAATATTAATTTTAGTTTCTTAATATTGTTATATTTATTATAAATATTAAAAGAAAACTATATTTATATCTATAATATATATCGTCTTAATAAAAATAATAATTAATAGAAAATTAATAAATCTAAAGTAATATTTAAGCTAATATCCGAGTGCGGAAATAAAAATATTTATAAAAAAAATAAATCTAATATTTAATCTATTTTCTATAACTTTATAAAAACTAAATAAATATATAATTTTTAAGAATTTTAATTTATATTATTTATTTTAGAATCTGCCGGGCTATATTTATATTAATAATATAGTTATCCAGCTATTTAATATTACTATTAATAAAAATTTTAAACTACTTCTACTAAAAAAATAGTTATATATAAAAAAATAATATTTATATTATTATTAATCTAATATAAACTATATAATAGTTTAAAAAATATTTTAATTATTATAATTTATAAAAAGATTAATAGATTAGAATTAATTATATATTAATATATATTATATTTAATTTTAGTTTTATTTTTACTTCTATAGTAAAAAAATAAAACTAAACTAATATTAATTAATAAGCCTACTGGAATAAACTAGTTAAATAGCTATAATTAATTATTAGTTAACTAGTTAAATTAGTTATTATTGATATAATAATAGAAAATCTTATTAAAGCTTTAACTACTACTACTAAAACTATTATATAAAAAGAATTATTATTAAATATTTTAAACCTAATTATATAAAAAAAATAAAAAAACTAAAATATTATATATAATAAATAAAATAATAGACTAAATTTAACTATTAAGTAGCGTGGAAGACCTATAACCGAGCTTATAATATATTATATTAATAAATTATTAAATAAAAAAAACAAATATATTAGAAAAAAAAAATAAAAAATATTTTATTAAAAGATTTTAAAAACTAGTTTACTAAATATATATATATATAAATCTAAGATCTATATTTATATCTATACTATAGTTATTAATTGTGAGAGCCATGTGGAAGGCATCCAGACGGAGTAGCGGATTAAGACTAGTTTGATCTATTTAATCTATTTAATCTTTTTGCTTTGTTTATACTATATTTAGATAATATAATACCGCAGGAAATATAGCTATATTTTTTTTTATATTTAAGAGTTTGTTTAAATAATATTATATAAATAAGATGTAATTAGTTTAATTAGTTATTATATAATCTTAAGTATTATTTTTTCTATTTTTACTCTCTAAAGCTTTTAGCAACTAAAATATACAAAAATATATATTTTTATTACTGTTAAAAAGTCTTTCTTTATTTATATAAATTAATAGTAATAATAGTTAATTTTAAAAAACATCTATTTAAAAAAATATAAATTTAGAATTAGAAATCTTAATCAAATTTCTATTACTATAGCTGTAGGCTATATAATAATTAAAAAAAATTTAATTTAAATTTTAATATATAATTAGATTATTATTAAAATTATAAAAATTTTATTAGTATAGCCCGCAGGCTGTATAAAACTAATAAATAGAAATTAGATTTTAAAATAAATTAAATTTTAAATTAACTAATATTAAAACTAAAATATTAAGAATAATTATTAGAGTATATGATATATCGAAGACTAAATTATTTATAAAAAAAATATAAAAATTAATTTTATTTATAAATAAAACTAATAAGATTTTTGTAGAAAATATTATATTTAAAAAATTTTATAATTTTTATAAAAAAATTCAATATATATTTTTAAGTTAGTATTAAAAACTTATAATAAATTTAAAAAAAATTAATAATTTATTAACTAAAATAAATAAGCTAAAAGAAAGCCTAGCTTAGTTAAAGATTAATTAAAAAATCCTATTTTATAATATTAATTTATTAAAAATAAAAAGAAATATTTTAAAAAATAAGATAATCTAAGCTGAAATATAATAAGATATTATATTAATTCTAATAACTAGTATAAACTAAAAAGTCTTAATTTTTAAAAAATTATAAAATTTTTTGATTTTCTAATATTTAATAATAAAAAAAATATTATTCTTAAAGATTAGAAGCTTATAGTTAAATAAAAACTTAAAACTAATATTAATTATTATAAGAGTTTAATTATATAAAGAATATATATTACTAGTTATTATAAAAATAATATTTATAAATATTTATTTTTTAAACTAAAAATTAAAACTAAATACTTTTTTAAAAATATAATAAATATTTTATTTTCCTTAGCTATAATTTATATTAATCTAAATTAAAAATAAAATATTAGATTAAAGTATATATATTTTAAGATAATTTTAAAGCAGAAATTCTATAATTTTTATATTTAATTTTATTATTCAGCCAGTAAAGCAGGTATTTTAGTAGATTTTTAAAAATTTAATTTATATTAAAAACTATTTTTAAAATTTAAAAAACTAATTTTTATTAAATATTATAAATTTAATATTAATTTTAAGTAGTATACTATTATATATACCAAAGTTTCTAAAAATATAAATAAAGATATAGAATATTATTATTAAATCTTATCTATAGATTATAAAAATAATTCAAGTAATAGAATTATTCTAATAACTAATAAAAATAAAACTAAGATCTTATTTAGATTTTATATAAATAAAAAAACCTATATTATACTATTCGCTAAAGAAAAATACTTCTATTATAAAAAATTTAATTATCTAAATTATAACTATTTAAAAAAAATATTTTTTATTAAAATAATAGAAAAAACTAAATCTAAAAATATATTAATAAAAAACTTAGTTTAAAAAAAGTCTCTATTTTAAATATAATAAATATAAACTAGCAGTATATTAATCTAAAGATAATATTAAAATCTTCTAAAAATAATTTTATAATTAAAATTCTAATTTTAAAAAATATAATAGCTGTTTCTATTTAAATTCTAGTAAATATTAGAATAAATATTTATATTTATATTAATATTAAGTTTATAATTAAAGTAAAAATATTTTTTAAAATAAAGTTATTTAAATTATAAAATATTTAGAATATAATTAGACTTAATAAAAGATTCTCTATTTTTTTAATATATATAATTTATTTTAAATTTATAATATAAAAAAAGTTTTTTAAACAGATTCTTTTTTTAGTACTAGATTTAGAATTCTATAATATAATTTTAAAAAGATTTTAATTAATAAAATAAAAAGTTTTACTAAACTATTATATAAACTAATTTATATAATCTAAAAATTTTTATTTAAAAATAAGATTTAAATTAAATTTCTATAAATAGTTTCTTTTAGAATTATTAAATATTAGAAAGTAAACTAGATATACTAAAAAAAATATTAATAAAAAAACAGATTAATTATTAGATCTAAAGAATAAATACTAGTAAATAATAATTAACTTTTAAATTAAAAAAAATAATTAAAAAATATTATAATAAAAACTTAAGTTTTTTATCTTATATACAGACCGTACAAAGATTAAATAAAAGTAGAGTTTATAATATAAATTAAGTTTAAATATTATATAAAATAAAGAAAATAATATATTCTAATTAAAAATATAAGAATAAGTTTATAAATAACCAGATTAAAAATTAAATAAGATTAAAAATAGCTGATTTAAAAATTATACTAATTAAAGTAGCCGGTTTTTAGTAATATCTAAAAAAAATTAAAATTAAAAGTTTTTATTATATTTTTATAAAAAATTAAAAAAATAATTATTAAGAAAATAGAAATATCTTTTATTAAATAAAAATAATAAAAGATTATTAAGATTTTTTTTTAATATTATAATTTTAGCTGAAGTATTTTTTAAATAAATCTTAAATATTTTATTATATTTTATTATTATTTTATATTTATAACTATAGACTCCAGCTTAATAATAGATTTTTATTAGAATTCTTTTTATTATATAAAATAATAACTAAAAAACTAAAAACTATAAGATATTATATTACTAAAAATTTAAATAAAGCTTTTATTATTCTAAACTTAGTCTTTTTTATATTATTTATTTTAATAGTTTAAAAACCCGAAGAAGACCTCTATATATATATAAATTAATAAAAATTTAATATATTAATTAAAAAAAATTTATATTTATTATTATTAATTAATAAAATTATTAACTAACTAAAACAGACTAAAATACTTATTAAGCTGAATATTAAATAAAACCTTTATTATATTTATATAGATTCTAATTTTAAAAACTTAATTATTTTCTAAACAAAATATAATATATTTAAATATAAATTTTTTTTTAGATTAATAAATAGACTAGTAATATTTTAAAAACTAATAAATAAAATTTTATATAAATATTTAGATAAATTTATAACTATATATATTAATAATATTTTTATTTATAATAATAATAATTTTAAATATTAAATCTATATTAGACTAGTTTTCAAAAAATTATATAAAACCGGTTTATAAACTGTTATTTATAAATATAAGTTTTATATTATAAAAATTAAATTTCTAGGCTTTATTATTTTTACTAATAGAATATAAATAAATTTAAAGAAAATAATAATTACTAAAAAAGAAAAAGTTTTAAAAATAGTTTATAAAATATAATTATTTCTAAAATCTTTTAATTTTTATTAATAATTTATTAAAAATTATAGTAGACTAGTTTAATTATTAATATTACTTATATATAAAAATACTTTTTTTATATAAAATAAAAAATACTAAATAATTTTTAAATTTCTAAAAAATATTCTTATTTTAATATTCATATTAATTTATTATAATTTTAGTTTTTTTATTAGATTAAAAACTAATAATATAAATAAAACTAATATAAAAGTTTTAATTTAGTATATTAATAATTAATAGTATTTAATTTTATTTTTTTTTAAAAAATTGTAATATTTACTAAGCAAAATTATAATATTTATAATAAAAAAATATTAGTTATTATAATATTTATAAAAATTTAAAAAACAGAGCTGAAAGATCCTTAATAAAAAGAATTTTTTAAAATATTTATAAATTATTAAATATTAGAATACTTTATAATTTTAAAAAAACTAAATATATAATAAGTAAAATAAACTAAATTTATATTTAAATACTATTTTAGGATTTAATATAAATCTAAAAAAACTAATATTTTAATTAATATATTTATTTAATAAAAAAAGATCTATAAACTACTAGATTAAAAATATAATTAGATTATATTATAATTAGAATAAATAAACCCGAAGATATCATAAATATTATAATTATCTATTTTAATTCTATTAAATAAAAAATTATTATTAATTAATTAAATTTTCTATACTAACTGTAAATTAATTAAACTTAACTAAAAAAAAGAATACTATTAATCTAAATAGTTTTTATTTTTTTTAAAACAAAATATTATTATATAAAAAATATCTAGTAATATTTACTAAACAAAATCTATATATAAAACTGTTAAATAAAATATACCACCAGCTATTTATTATATATTTAAAATAAATAGAAACTTTTAAGCTGGTTAAAGAATATTATTATTAAAATATTTAAAATAAAAATATTTATTAATATTTAAATAACTATATAATTTATAAATATAAGAATTATTAAAAAAAACTATTATGAAAATTATTTTAATCTTTTTTTTATTAATAAACTATAGTAATATATATTTATAAATTTTTATATACTATTTAAAAAATATATAAAAATATAATACTATATATATAATAATAAATTAGTTTTTTAAATAAATAATATTAATTTTATATATTAAGAATATAACTGTATGAGATATAGTCCGGTTATTTATTAAATTTATTTATATTTAAATAGAATTCTTAGATATTATTATTTCTAATAGAAAATTTTAATTTATTTTAAAATTTTAATAAAAGTTTTATTATATTTTTTAAATGAAATTAAAACTTTTTATAATATACTATTTTTAAACTAATAAATAGATTAAGAACATAAAATAATATTTAGTTTAAAAATTAATTTTATTTATTAATAATTTTTATAATAATTAATTAAAACTATTATTAATAATAGATTTTACTATGGTATATTTATTATATATATTTCTTAGAATATTTCTATTTCAGATAAAATATAAATATTAGTTTTAACTATTTTTTAATTAGAAACTTTCGGTAGATATTAAATAGAAAAACATAAATAATATTTATATTTATAATATTATAATTTATTTTAAATATATTTAAAAATTTATTAAAATTAATATTATTAAGTTTTAGAAATAATAAGCTATATAGACTAACTGTTATTAAAAAAACTTTAATTTAAGCCGAAAATAAAATTTACATTAATTATTTTAATTAGAATTAGAAATAGCTGTCTAAAAAGCTGGCTAATAAATAATATAATTTATATAAAATTTTAAAATAAAAAAAATATATTTTAAATATAATTATTAGTTACAATATATTTAATATTTTATTCTAAAAAACTGTAATTTATATTAATAAATAAACTATTATTAGATTAAACCTAGAATTAGATAAAGCTAATAAATATAAATAGAAATATAAAATATAAAATAAAAAAAATTCTTAATTTTTATATATATTAAAAATATCTAATATATTATATTAAATAGAAAAACTCGGATAAAGCCAACCTATTATAATATTTAATAAAAAATTTAAAAAATATTTTTATATCTAAAACAATTTTATAATTCTTATTCAGAAAATCTTAATTTTTTAAAATATCTAAGAATCTGGCTGAAAATAGCTGCAGAAAAAGTTTTTAATTCTAATTATTTTAATAATAATTTTATTTTAGATTTTATAAAATATCTACAGTTTATAATTATATTATAAAAATAATAATAAAAAAACTATAAAAATACTTTTTATTTAAAGACAGTTAAGGCTAATCCGGGAAGTAATATAAAAGCTATATAAAAAATATCTAAATAGAATAGTAGAGTAAGATTAGTTTAATTTATTTAATCTATTTAATTTTTTTATTTTATTTATACTGTATCTAGATAATATAATACTGCGGGAAATATAGCTGTTTTTCTTTTTTTTTCTTCTTTTTGTCACAGGCTGAAAGTACAAATACTTAAGTTATAATAATTCTATTAATTAATTCTCTAAACTATCTTAAGTTCTACTAAAAAGTAGCCGGGCTACGGTAGGCGGCAGAGACTACTAGTACAGAACTATAGAAAACTAAATTATAATAGTAAATATCAGGCCGAAAAAATTATAATTATCTAACTATATATATAAAAGAATTAAGTATAGTTTAGTAATAGAAATATAATAGAAATACAAAAGTATTAAAAGCAGATATAATACTTAAGCTAGAAATAAAAAAAATCAGATTAATAAAAAAAAAGAAGTATTATTAAGCCAGAAGCCAAAAAATTAATAAAAAAATTAAAAATATAAATAAAAAGAATTAGTCTAATAATACTATTAATTATTAATTAATATTAAAAAATTTATATTATTTTTATTAATATTTATATCTCTGGACTGGTTTTTATTATACTTAAAATCTTTATTATTATCTTCTTTTTTATTCTTTTTTTTATTATTATTCTTCTTTTTCTTACTGGAGCCGCTGAATAGATTGAAGATGCTGTAATCTAATCTAAAAATATTAATAATAAATATAAATAAAATTAAAATTAATTAGTTACAACTAATTATTTAGTTAAAAATTAGAGTTTAAATAGCTTTAATAGTTATATTTTTAAACTAATAAAGTTTATTAAAGTATATAATTCTATTTTTAAAAACATCTTATTATAATCTAGATGTTTATAGTAGAATTATAATTTAAGTTTAACTAATAAAACTTAGCTTTATAATTAATTATTATTTTTTTAGTTATATTCAGGCAGACTATTTTATTTTAAAAAAAGTCTTAGTAAAATTATATATAATTTTTATAAATATAAATTTTATCAGCACAGACGAAATAAAAGATTTTATTAATAAAAATACTAAAAATAGTTCGAAAAAACTTCTCTACTAGTATATTTAAAACTTGTATTTTAACTAAAACATAATAAAATCTTATTATTAATAATTTTAATTAGTCTAATTAAAAATTTATTTATAATAATATAGTTTATACGCAGTTTAACCAGAATATCAGCAGATTAAAATAATATTTTATTAGATATAAAAAATTAATAAAATAAAATTATAAATTAGAAAAGTTATTTGGAATTAAGAATATTATTATAAAAGTTATAAAAATATTTATTTATTTTTAATTTAAATTTATAGCCGGCTGGTTAAAAAGATATAATATTATAAAAATTATTATAGATTTAACTATCTTTAATTAATATTTTATATACTTATTTAAATAGTATAGTTTTATTTTAAAAAATTTTTATTTATTAAATTTTTTACTAAAACTTAAAATTATATTTTTTTTAAATAATACCAACTAGAATCTATAAATTCTTATTATATTTCTACTTTTTAAACTCGGCTTTAATTTATTTAAATTTTTATTTTATTTTATCTAGCTCGGCAGCAATAGCCGCTGTAATATTAACCGAAGTTTTTGAGAATATGAATAAAACTATAAATACTAGAAATATAAATAAAACTAGAAATGATATAATATTTATAAAATATAATAAAACTACTAATAATATAGTTATAAATAAAATAATATTAAAAATAATCTAAGTTATAGAAAATAAAAAGATTCTATTATTAAAAATGTTAATAATATTAGAATTATTCCTAATATAACTATTTTATCCATATTAGCAGTAAGAATAATCGGATTTTAATATAATTAAATATAAATTAAATACTTACAGAAATCTATCTAAAATATAAGTAAAATAAAAAGAATAAGATTTAAACAGAATAAAAAAGTTAAATTAAAAAAATAAAAAAGCAAAGAATAGAACAATTAAGTTAAAAAAATAAAAAAATGAAAGATTTACTTTAAATAAAGATTGTTAACTTAAAGTAGTAAATAATACAAAGATAAAAATAAAGTAAATAATACTAAAATAAAAATAAGATTAAACTACTATTAAACTTAGAACAGACTAGATAGTACTATAATAATATAAAAAGAGTATAAATATTAGTATATTAAATATATATATTTAAAGTTCTTAATTAGTTTCTTAGTATTATTAAGCTAGTTAATATTATATTATTTATTATATATATTTTTATAATTTAAAAATTTTACTAAATACTATATCTTAGTTTTTTGTTTATTTTTTTTAATTTAATTATAGTATTGTATTTTACCAGTATATATTTAAGTTTATATAATTTTTAGTTATTAGTATCTTTTTTAATAAAAACTATATTAGATTTTTTTTAATTAAATAAATCTGGCCTATAATATAATTTAAGATATATAACTAATATAACCAGATATAAATATTAGGTTTTTAAAAAATTAAATTAGTATACTAGCTTATCTATATAATATAAAATTTTTAAAAAATCTATAAATTATTTAAATAATTTCTTATTACTAAAATTACTAATATTATATCTGCGGTATAACCATAGTATTATTTAATTATTAATTTTAAATTTAATAGTCTTATATTTAATATTATAATAAGTTTTTATAATTATTATAGTAAGTTTTATAACTTTATTTATATTTATATATATTTTAAAATTTTATATCTTTTAATAACCGGTACGATCTAAATTAAAAGATTTAAATATTATATAACTATATATTAGTTTATATAATAATATCTAAATAGAATTATTCTTTATAATATTTATAATTACTTAAAGTTATAGTAAAATCTTATATTATTATTTTAGATTAACTATAGAAGTAGCTGTATATTTAAAATAGATTTTAATAATTTAATTATTATATTTAGACTAACCGTCGGCTTAAAAATACTATATAACAATATATATAAGATTAGTATTTTAAATTTTATATATAATATATTATATATTACTAGTCTATTATAAATCTTAATCTACTATAATCATTTATAACCAGTTCTAATTTTTTATAATAAAATATTCTATTAATATCTTTTTCTAGTTCTCTATTTTTTATTTAATTTTATTTAGTATAATTATAATATAATATATATATTTATAAATAACTAATATAGCAGTATTAAATAATTTTAGTAATATAGTAATTAGATTATTTAAAATAGTATAATAAAATAATCAAAAAAAATTATAAACTATAATATTTTATAAGATTTATAATATAAAATCTAATTATTATAATAAAATAAGCAGTATATAATATATCTAACTATAATATATTTTATATATAAAAAAATCAGATTATATAAATTATTTATTATTTATTTAATATTTAGATAGCTCTTTTTATTATATATTAATTATATTATATTCTTAATATATAACTTAAAAATATAAAGTTTTACTTTAATATTAGAAAAAATAGATTAGAAATAAAACAGACTATTAGTAAAAAAATATAATAAAATCAAATCTAGATAATTATTAGTAATTAAAATAATAATTTTTTTATTTAATATTCTTAATATAGTTATTCTATATTTTTATAGTTTATTTAGATAAAAATTAAACCAGGACTACTTTTAATTTAATTATATTATTATTAGGATTTTAAAGCTTACCGGAATAAGTAGTAGAATAACTTTCAGCGGTAATATATTTATTTAAAGAATTATTAAAAACTATCTAAATATATAATAATAGTTTTAAAAAAATATTAAAAATAATACATGTTTTATTTATTTTATAAAAAAAATATAAATTATAAAATATCTAAATAAACTAACTTACTTTAATAAGATATAGATTTAACCAGTTTATATTAGTTAATATAAGTATAATTTATATAATAATTCCGGTAATAAAAATATAATCTATATATATAAATATTTTTTTTATGTATTTATAGTATAGGTTATAAGCAGAAAAATATTTATATTATACTAAAAATGTTAAACTCTGTTAACTAATAGTTATATTCTAATACAACTAGCATCTTACTTATAAATAAAATTAGTTAAACTATAATAAGACTAAGAAATTTCTTTAATTCTTAGTCTTCTTTATATTAAGTATATTTTAGATTATTATAAATTATATAATAAAATATAATATTATATTTATACTTTTTTAATAAATTAATATTAAAACTAAGATATCTTATTAGATTATAATAATAAAATATATTTAAGTTTTAGAAATAGATTTAAATAATTTTAAATACTTTAATCTCTTTTATAATATTTTTAATTAATATTTTTATAGTATAACCAACACGGGCCTAGTCTATTTTAATAAATAATTTAGCTAATAAAACAATTTTATATTAATATAATAGCTAAATAATTATAAAATGATATAGAATATAGATTTATAGTTAATCTAATAATTTTAAATAAATTTTAAATTATATTAATATAACTAAAAACTTAAACTTTATAATAGCTTTAAATTTTTCTATTATAATAATTATATTAAGTATATTAACTTTATACTCTAATAGCTTAATTAAAAAAAATTCTATGAAGATTTTACTAAAGCTTAGTTTTATATATAGATTTCTATATTTTTAAAACATTAAGTAGAGATAGATTAGATAGTTATTAAATATATTAAAAAAAATAAATAAATTATCTTTATAGATATATATAAACTTATAAAATACTTAGAACTTATTATTAATATTCTGTTATATATATACTAAACTATTAATAAATCTTATTAAATAAATCTTAAAATATTCCTAATTTTTATAAAAAGTCATATCCAGCAAGTACCAGAAGCTTAAATATACTTATTATTAATAAAAGAAATTATATAGTTAAAAACTAAAAAATAAAAATATTCTATATATAATTAAAGAATTTCTTTTTATAATAATTTAGTATAAATATCTAAAACAACTAGTTTATTTTTTTATAGATATCGACAATAATACGTGGTTTTTCTATATATAAACTATTAGAATTTTTAATTAGATACTAAATGATAAAAATAAAAAATAAAATAGATATATACTAATTTATAAAAACTATTTTATTAACATTATATAATATATTAAAATATTTATTAATTTCTACTTAATCCTATAAAAAAACTTATAAATATAATCATTATATTTTATTTAATTTTCCTAATCTAATTTCAGCAGGATTATCAGCTATTTATATATAAACTAATCTACTACTAAAACCAGATTATCTTTTTATATATCTATAAATTTATCTACTATTACTATAAATCAATTTTTATATTTATTATTTTTAATAAAAATTATACCTTTATTTAATATTTTACAGGCTTTAATAAGTAAAAACTTATTAATTTAAAATTTTTTAAAAATAGTAAATAATAATACTGTAAGATTAGTATAATCTAAAAAAATATATATAATCTTAATAATATCAAATTCTATAAGCCGGCCGAGGTATAAAAATAAAAATATATTATAATTAAATTAATTTAAAACCTAGATATAACTTAGACTTATATTAACTATATATATATAAAATATAAATTATAGATATTAAAATAATTTAAATAAATATATTTTATTATATTACCGATTTAACTATAACTATACTAAAATCTATATTATTTTACCAGCTGGAATTTATAATTTTTTATTCTTTATATAAACCGAAAATACCAGTATTATATAATAAAACTTAGATTTAATTTTTATTAAAAACTTAATATTCTAGTATATTTTAATATAAAGTATATATTTTTTAAAATTAATAATAAAGTCTTTAGATATAAATATATCTACTTTTAGAAGTATATTTATTTTTAAATAATTATAAATTAAATAGGCTTCAACCGTGATTTTTATATATATTTTCTAATTTTCGATTTTACTAAAAATATATATATTTAAATAACAAATTCTATAAATATAAAGCCTTTTCTAATACTATTTATAAAAATAAATATTAAATACTATTATATTTTTATACTAAAGATTTGTTTTGTAAAAAAGTCTGTATCTATAATTATTATAATACAACTACTATTTAAGTATATAAAAACCAGATTAAAAAAATCCTAGATAATTATATTAGTTTATATATATTTTTATATATAAAAATATAAACTAGAAATATCTATATAAATAAGATTACTTAATTAAATAATAAAAATACCTATTTTAATTTAAAAATATTATAGTTTAACTATAAAACTATAAATTATATACTATTTCTAGGTAGCAGCGGCTTATAAATATTTATAGATATAAATATATAAAATATTATTTAATAAAAAAACTATTTTATAAAAATAATATTATTAATTATTTTTAAAATTATATTTATTATAATATACTTTCTTCTAATCTTTTTATTTTTTCTAGTTTTTCTATTTATAGTATGCCCGAACCTATTTAAATTTATTAAAGCTAGACTATAAAAGTATACTATTAGTTTAATTTTAAATAACTAGGTTTTAACTACTTTTTTATAGATTATTAAAATCTCAATCTTCTTTCTATAAATAATTAGTAGTTTTATTACTTTTTATTTAATTCTATTTAAACTAATCTTTACCTGTGGTTTTAAATCTATTTCTATAATTAAATCTAAAAAAAATCTTTTATTATAATAAGACTGTTATTTACTAGCTAAGACAAATTAATTAAACTAATTTATCTATTTATAAAATAAAATATTAATAAATTATAAAATAATAAAATAATAATTTCTAAATTTAGTTTATTAATAATATATTATAAAAAAAACCAGGTTTTTCTATACTTTTTTAATAAGCTTATTCTCCTGGTTTTTATTATACTACTTTATTAGACTAATAATTTCTAATATATAAACAGATAAAAAATATTAATTTTTAATATTTTAAATAATATATTATACTTTATTTAAAACTATCTACATTTTACTTACTAAAATTTTAAACTTTTTTTTAAATTAATTATATTATCTATTTATAATATTACTATAAAATAATCTATATTCAATAAAAAAATTAAGTTTATTATTCTATTATTACTATATCTTACTATAAAAGTAAAAACTAATAGTTTTATTTATTAACTATATATTATAGTTCTAAAATATAATTCTAAAATAATTTATAAATATATATATAAATCTATAAATAATCTTATTATTTTTATCTATAGTTATACCGCGGTTTAAAAAATTAGATTAAAAAAACCTAATATTATTAGTATATAATTAATAAAAGTAACTATTATTATACTATAATAATATTTATAATAACTAAAATATATAAAATACTAATAAATATATATAGTTATAATAAAAATATAATTAATTATTTTATAATATTATCTAAAATATTATCTATAGTATTAGTATTTAAAATTAAAACAGTTATAGAACCGGTTATAAATAAGATAATATTAATAATATATAGCTATTTTATTATAAAGGTGGTTGGAGTAGTATATAGCTATACTATAAAAATAGCTAAAATATTAAAAATAAATATATACTAGATTAAATCTAGTAGAATAATTAGATTAATATTTATATTTATAAATAAAAAACTATTTATTATTAAATTTACTGCGGCACCGCCTGTGGTTGTTTTTAGAAAATAGCTTATAATTATTTTTAAAAAACAGCTTATAGTTGTTTTTAGAATACAGTTTATAATTATTCTTAAAATATAACTTAGAATTATTTTAGAATATATTATATAAATTTAAAAATATAGTTAATATAAAAATTAACTATAACTATAATATTTATTATATTATCTATAAAACTAAATTTTATACTACAGCCGAAATTAACTGATTAAAATATTTATTTTTTATTAACTTTTTAGACTCTTTATTTATTTTAATTTTAGTATAAAAATGTTTATTTTTATATACTACTTATTTTTTATTTATTAAACTACTCTTATATTTAAACTTAAAAATTCTAGAATATTATTATAATAAATAAAAAATAGTTTTCTAATAAATATAATAATATAGACTTCAAAAAACCATACTAAAACTATTTTATTAAAAAGAAATATAGAATCTTAGTATACTAAGAATTATAAAATTATAAAAAAATATATAATAAAATAGATTAATATAAATTTAGAGTTCTTAATAGTAGATATAACTAAAATTTAAATAAAATATCCAGATCTGAATATTCTAAAAATATTATAATATCTTATAGCAGATTTAGACTACTATTTTATTATATAAATATTTTATTACTAATTATAAAAATCTTAAAAGACTTTATAGCTAAAACTACTATACTAAAAATATATTAAATAAAAAAATCTAAAAATATAAAATTATTTTTTTATATAACTATTCTAGTAGATTTTTTACAGTTTTATTATAAGTTCTAATATATAGATTACAGAAAAAAATAAATTTGGGAAAAAGATCTTCTATAACCCGTAGAAAGAATCTAACTATAATATTAAATATTCACCGGTTACAAAATTAGTTATTAAAAAAGTCCTTTAGAACTATTTTAGTTAAATTAAAAAAGCTTTAAATATAAATATTTAATAAAAGGTTTTCTAATTCTACCAATAATTTAAAAATGTTTTTAAAAAAAATATTATATTCTTATTTTAATATTATTATTAAAATCTTTTATAAAATTATAATTTATATTTAGAAAGACCTATAGCTTGTTAGTTAGAAACATAACTTCTAATATAACTATAAAATAATTAAATAAAAAATATAAATAAAAAATAAAAAATAAAAAATAAGAAATAAATAAGCGAAAGAAACAAAAATTAAAAAATAAAATAAAAAATATCATTAATATATTACAGACTAAAAGTATAAATACTTAAATTATAATAATTTTATTAATTAATTTTTTAGACTATTTCTAATTCTACTAGAAAGTAGCCGGGCTACGGTGGGCGGCAGAATCCACTAGTGCAGGGCTATGTAGGGCCGAGTTGCGGTAGCACTTTTTATATATAAGATTTTGTTTAAATAGTACCATATCAATGAAATTCGGTTGGTTTGATCGGCCACCACATTAATTAAAAAATTAATAAAAATGTTTAAAATTAAAACTAAGTTTTTTTAATACATTTTATTTTCAGCTATCAGTATAGTAAATCTTATTAATATTAATAATTATAAATATTTTAAATTATATAAAATAGTTTAAATAATTTTAAATAAAATATACTATATAATTTAATAAATTATATTTAAAAAAACTTTTAATTTTAATAAATTATTTAATCTAGCTTTTTAATAAATTCTTTTTTTTATTAAATATTAATTACCTAATATTTTTAATATATATCTAGATATAAATTATTATTTTTAATATTTTTATTAATTAATTATTATTATTATCTATAAATCAGATAAAAATAATTATATTATATCTAAAAATTGTAATTTAATTATTTTATTTAATATATTCAATAAGATTTTTAAATTAATTATTATTTTCTAAATTAATTATATAATAAAAGTTTTTAGACTATTTTTAAAATATTATATTAGGAGATATTAAAGAAAGTTCTAAAATTATATTTTATATTTAATTTTTAAATAAATATATATTATATAGTAAACTAATTATTCAATAATTAATTTATTAGTAATAAATATTTAAAAAGTTTTAATAATATAATATACTAATATTTTTTTAATAATTTAGAAAAATATTATATACCGGCTAAAATAATTAATTAGATTATTTCTTTTACTAACCAGCGAACCGCTATTATTATATGAAAAAAATATAGAAAAAAAATATAATTATAAATATTATTTAAAAATTATTACTTCTATTTATTTTTTATTTATTTTATAATACTAATTTATTTAAGCTATTTTTTATAAATAATTATATTTTAATTATTAGTTATATAAATAATATTTATATACTAATATAGAAAAATATTATTTTTAAAAACTATATCTATTTATAAAAATTTTATTATTATATAAAGATTTAGTAATATTAATATATCTTAATATTTTTATTATTAAAGTATAATTTTATTAATAGAGTCTGAGGATTATTTTATATATAAATATTTTTAATTATATAATTAAGTAAGTTTCTAATTATTATAAAAATAATAATTAAACTAATATAAAATTTTTATTATTTAGAAATCTTTCTAAACCTAGAGCTAGCGGGAATTATTTACTTTTTATAATTAAAAATTAAAACCATCCAGCTAATAGCTATATTATTATTAATTATAGATTTTATTTAAAATATATTAATTATTAATTTATATTATATATATATTATATTATTATTTTAATTATTATTCAAATATTTTATATAAATTTTCCGCGGTATTCAGAACTATTCAAAAACTATTATTAATATTATAAAATATTTTAAGAATATTTAATATAAAATTTTATATTATATAATAAAAGTCTTTTATATTATTATATAAACTATTTTTAAAATATATTTAAATATTTTACTATTATAAATTCTAATTAAATAAATTATTAAAAATATTTTTTCTAAATTATAGTATTATTATTCTATTATTAAGCTTTATTTTTAATCTAATAGATTTATTCTAGTAGATACTATTCTAATAGTCTAAAAATTAATCTAGTTATATTATTATTAAATTATTTAAAATATTAACTAGTCTAAAATCTTAAGTTTAATTTAAATATATTAATATTTATTAAAATTATTAAACTAATATTAATTTTATTATAATAATAGTTTTTTATTATTAGTATTAGTAATTCCAAAAAAAAGTTTTTTAAAAATATATTTTTTTATTTTCTATCATCTTTTTTATATATATTAATAATAGCGGCTATTTCAGTAGAATTAATATTATCATAACAATTTATAATAAGAATTAAATTATATTAATTAGCTAAAAAAATATCTATATAATATATTTTATAGAATTAACTAATATAGAACTTATTTTAATTTTTATTAAAAAAAGTTTAATATATTTATTTATAAAAAAATTATTTTTTAAAAATATTAATTTTAATTATTTCTAAATCAAAATTAATAATAATTTTTATTAATAATTAAACAGCTATATAAGCCTATACTGAGCCCCGGTATTAGTTAAAATAAATAATTATTAAATAAATAATTAACTAATTTAATTATATATAAAAAACTAATTAATAAATATATTTTTAATAACTCCTAGACTATACAAATATATAAAATAATAAATTAATAAATTAATATACTAAAATAACAGCTATTTAAACTATTAATTAATTAATATTTTTTATATTAATTTTTATTATATATTAAAAATTTAAAAATCTAACTAATTAATAATAGAAAACTAATTAAATTAATAAATTATATAACTTTCATACTTATTATATTTTTATTAATATAATAAAAAATAAATATATTCTTAGTTCATATGTAAATTTTTGTTAGATTTAGTTTTTAGTATTCATTTAAATATTAATTAATAAAATTATTTTAAATATTTATTTAAATACTATTAAAGTTGCTAAATTAATTATATATTTTTGTAAATAAAACTTTTAATTAGTTAAATATATTCTTATTAAATATTTAAAATATAATTTTTTTTATTAAAATATTTTTTAGACTAAAAAAAATTATTAACTTCTAGTATTTTTTTAGAAAAAAAATAATAAAATAAATAATTTATTCTATATTATATATAAGGCTTCTAGGCCAGTTTTAAAATCTAACCAATATTATTCTTAATAGCATATTTACTAAGACATAAACTATTATTAGTATATAAATAAACTACTAACTACTAGTTAATTTATATATTAACTAGCTGCTTTTTTTATTTTTAAAAAATAAAAACTATAACTAACTGGCTTTTTTTAAATAGTAAGCTTTTATTTATTATATTAAGAGTATAATATCCGAAGGTCTTCGGACCAACCGGTAAAAAATACTGATAATAGATTTAAATATTAAACTATATAATAACTAGCAGCTGCGGTAGCAACTAGTAAAAAAATATATTATAAAATAAATATCAAAATAAAATATATCTAATAGCTACTAATATTACCAGTTTGCAATATAGAAAAAGAATTTATAAAGTACTAAAAAATTATATAAAAATTAAGAATTTTATAAAAAAATAAGCCAACTAGCTAATTATTTTATTTTATATATAACATTCAATATTCTAGTGGCCTATCTAGCTGCTAGACTAGGACCTACCGCCACTCGGCCATAGGACTAATATATATATATATAATAAATTTAATTTAATTTAACTCAATTTAGTACTATTGTAATAAACTTATTTTTATACTTTTTATTTTTAATAAAGATTATAATTCTATTTAATAATTTACAGATTTTAATATTAGCAAATAAAAAGTTATTAATTTAAAATTTATAGGGATTTAGATATATTATTAGTAATATTATAAGATTAGTATAGTTAAAGAATATATGTATAATTTTAATAATATTAAATTTTATAAACTATTTAAAATATAGAAATAGATATATATTATAATTAAAAAAATTTAAAACCTAGATATAGCTAAGGCTTAAATTAATAATATAAATAAAAAATACTAGTTATAAATATTAGATTAGTTTAAATAGACATATTTTATTATATTATAGATTAAACTATAATTAAATAAAGATTTATATAGTTTTACTAATTAAAATTTACAGTTTTTATTTTTTATATATATAAAAAATATTAGTATTATATAATAAGATTTAAATTTAATTTTTATAGAAAATTTAATATTTTAATATATTCTAATATAAGTTATATATTTTTTAAAATTAATATTAAAATTCTTAGAAACTAGTATATCGGCTTTAAAAAGTATATTAGTTTTAAGATTATAAATAAAACAAATCTTAATTCTAATTTTTTTATATATATTCTAATCTCTAACTTCTTTAAAAAATATATATACTAAGAATTATAAATCCTATAAATAAAAATTCTTTTCTAATACTGCTAATAAAAATTGATATTAAATAATATTAAATTTTTTACTAAAAATCTATTTTACTAGAAATTCTTTATTTATAATTATTATAATACAACTACTGTTTAAGTATATTAAAATTATATTAAAAAATCCTAGATTATTATATTAATTTATATATATTTTTATATATAAGAATATAGTCTAAGAATATTAGTATAAATTAGATTATTTAACTAAATAATAAAAATATTGATACTTATATAATAATAATATAATTTAATTATAAAGTTATAAATTATATATTACTTTTAGACAGCAGCTGCTTACAGGTATTTCTAAATATATATATAAAATATATTACTTAATAAAAAAATTATTTTATAAAAATAATATTATTAATTATTCTTAAAATTATATTTATTATAATATATATTCTAATTCTAATTTTATTGTAGTTTTTTTAATTAGTTCTTTTATTTATAATATATATAAATTTATCTAAATCTAGTAAATTAATTAGACTATAAGAATAAAATTTTTCTATTAGTTTATTTTTAGCTAAAACTTTAATTATTTTTTTATAGATTATTAATAGTTTTTTAGTTTTCTTCTTCCGTAGGAATATTATTAGATTTAGATCTATTTCTAAATTAGCTAAATCTAAAAAGAAATTTTTTATTATAGTAAAACTAAGACTAGTCTTAGTTTAATATAATATTAAATTAATTAATTTATTTATATAGTAATATATTAATAAATTATAATATAATAATTCTAGGATTAGACTTATTAATAATATACTATAAAAGTAATATTAGATTTTTTTATATTTTTTTAATAAGTTTATTTCTATAGTTTTTATTATATTATTTTACTAGACTAATAATTTCTAATATATATATAAATAAAAAATATTAATTCTTAACATCTTAAATTATATGTTATATTTTATTTAGAATAATTTATATTTTATTTATAAAAGTTTTAAAATATTCTTCTAGTTATTTATATTATTTATTTATAATTTTATTATAAAATAATTTATATTAAATATAAGATTCTAGTTTATTATTCTATTACTACTAAATCTTACCGCGGAAGTAGAAGCTAATTATCTTATTTATTAATTATATATTATAATTTTAAAATATAACTTTAAAATAATTTATAAATATATAAATTATTTAATAAATAGTTTTATTATTTCTATTTATAGTTATACTATAGTCTGATAGATCTAACTAAAAAAATCTAATATTATTAGTATATAGCTAGTATAAATAATTATTTTTATATTAAAATAATATTAATAATAATTAAAATAGATATAATATTAATAGATATATATAATTAATTATTTTAGAATATTATCTAAAATATTAGCGGTGCTTATAATATCTATAATAATATTTAAAATATTTAAAGTTTTGAAAATACTAACTGTAATATTTATATCTTTAATTATAATATGTATATCTAAGTCTATAAATATAATAAAATAAATAAAAATATTATATAATTTTATTATATATAGTTCTACTATACTAGTAGTTAGAAAATTAAAAGAACTTAATATAATATAATTAAAAAAATAGCTAAATTTCCTTTTTAAATATCTATAGTTAGAATATAGTTTATATTTATTTTTAAATATTATATAGATTTAAAAATATATTTAATATAAAAATTAATTATAATTAGAATATTTAATATATTATTTATAAAACTAGTTTATTTACTACTTACAGAATTAAGTTTTAGATTATAATTAAAATTAATTAATTCAAATATTTATTATTTTTTTTAATCTATTTATTTTTTTTAATCTTAATATAATAATATTTTTTTAAGTATTACTTATTCTTTTATCTATTAAATTATTTTCATACCTAGACTTAATAATTCTAAAGTATTACTATAATAGTTAAAAAATTTCTTTTATAGATATATTATTAATATATTAAAATAATTATATTGGAATTATTTTATTTTAAAAAATATAGAATCTTAATATATTAAAAATTATAGAATTATAAAAAAAATATATAATAAATTAGTTTAGTATCTGGTTTAAATTTAATCCTATCTTAGAATCTTTATAAATAGTAAATAAAAATAATATAATTATAGAAAAAAATTCTACTATTTAATTATTTAATTCTTATTCTAAAATTATTATTATTATACTAGTTTTTAATAGATTCAGACTATTACTAGCATCTTATTATATAAATATATTATTATTAATAAAAATATTTGAAAAAGTTTTATAGCTAATATTATAGTATTTAAAACATACTGTCTAAAGATATTTAAATATATTATTTTTTTATATAATTATTTTAATAAATTTTTTATAGTTTTACTATAAGTTGTAATATATAAATTATAAAATAAAAAAAATTTAGAAAACAGATTTTCTATAATTTTAAAAAATATTCTAACTATAATATTAAATATATATCTATTATAAAGCTGGTTATTAAAAAATAGAATTAGTTTATTAGTTAATATAAATATAGATAAACTTTAAGTATAAATATTTAATAAAAAAACCTCTAATTCTACTAAAAGTTCTAAAATATTTAAAAGAAATTATATTCTTATTCTAATATTATTATTAAAATCTTTTATAAAGCCGTAGTCTATATTTAAAAAGGCTTATAGTTTATTAGCTAGAAATGTAGCTTCTAATATAATTATAAAATAATTAAAATAAAACTAATAATAAAATAGATAAAAATAATAAAAAAATAAGAAATAAGAAATAAGAAATAAAGTTAAGTATAATAGCCGATTACACCAACTGAATTTCATTAATATAGTGCTATTTGAACAAAATCTTAAGTATAAAAAAAAAAGAAGAAAGATAGCTATATTTCCCGCGGTATTATATTATCTAGATATAATATAAATAAAGTAAAAAGATTATAGATTAAACTAATTTTAATCTACTACTCCGTCTAAATGCCTTTTGCATAACTCTTATATAAGAATATTATTAATATATTATAAATTAAAATATAAATATTTAATTATAATAATTCTATTTATTAATTGATTATTTCTTTTTCTAATATTATCTAGGTTTTATTATATATAGCCGTCGGTACAGAAGACGGTAGTTTTTATAAATACAGCTATACTAAATACAGTAGTATCTATTTTATCTAATCTATTTATTTAATTTATTTTATTTATTTTATTTATTTAGTTTATTTAATCTACTTTTTTTGGTAATCCGACTAGTTGTATTAATTATTTTATATATAATTTATAATTTTTTTAACTAGTTGTTTATTTCTGATTTTATTATAGCTTTTTAAATTATATTTTATTTATAAATCTAAAAATAGCCTGATTTAGTAGCTGGTAAAAAATCTAAAAAGATTATTATAAAAAGTCTTTTAGTTAAAGCTGTTATTTTTATTATTTAATTAAACTAAAAATTAAATATTAATTTATTTTTTAATATTATATAGTTTTTATTTTTACAGATAGTAGTTCTAATAAGATACTAGTAATTCTATAATTTCTAATTTTACTAAATATTACAGAAGAATTAACTTAATATATTAATAAATATTCTAAAAATTAATAAGATTATTATAATTAGATTTATATATATACTATAAAGATCTAGAATTAGTTTATTTTAAAAAAGATTCTACTTATACTTTAATCTAACTAGATTTAGCAGAAAAAAGTTAAAATAATCTAATTATTATTCAAAATTATTACTATTTATAAGATTATTATAAAAAAAACTAAATCTAATCTCTACTATTATATATAAAAATATTGTAATTTAATTAGAAATTCAGTTTCTTAGTCAGTCCTTAATATAACTTTCTAAAAATAGATTTATTAGATGCAGAAAAATTCTATTTTTTTTAAATATATAATTTTTATAGTTCTTTTTTTCTAAAAAGACTATATAGTATTTTTATATTTATTAAAATTTTATTATATATTTGTTACCGTCTTTTATACCTCCTACAGCTATTTTTTAGTCTTTGAAATTTTTTTTTTATTTTTTAATTAAATTTTTATATATATTTATATTTATACTTATTATATACTACTATAATTAATAGTATATTCTTATTTTAAAATAGTTTAAAGTATTATTTCTATAAAATAACTATTTATTTTTTTAAAATATCTATTTATTTTTTATATTAATAATATCTTTATATTTCTTTTTTTTATTTGGTTATTAGATATTTTTATATTCTTTATATTTTTTTATATATTTTATATTTAATAACTTTCTATTATTTATACCTGCTCCCGCTATAGATCACCTATCTTAATAAAATCTATATTTTATATTCTAATTTACTAATTTATTTTATATATATATTTAATATTTTAATCTTACTGAATCTATATCTACTATTTTATTTTTTATATTTATTATATATTTAATATTGTTTTCTAAATTTTTAACCTATTATATTATATACCTATACTTCTTTTATATTATTATCAAATTTTATTAATATAAAAGTATTTAAAATATTTATTTATTTGGTTTACTAGTAGTATTAATATTATTTAAAATAATATATTAGATTATCTAATTCTATTTTTTTTCTTATTAATAAACTGATTATATTTAAACAGTAAGATATTATATTATATTTATTATATTACTTAATATTCTAATTATTTTATATCTAAGAAATATTATTTATATTCTTTATTTTAGAATATTAACTATAATATTTTATATAAGACTCTTATAGAGTGCCTGGCCTCCCATTGGCTGGGCAGCTCACCGCCTTCGGCCGGCAGTCAGATAAATGTCCAGATAGCTTAAATCCATCTTTCTTTATACTCTTTTTAAATTATAAGTCCTCTTCTTATTCGATATCTTTTTTTTCTCTAGAATATTAATTCTATTAATATTTTATTAAGAAATCTTATATTTATTAAATTTATATTATTTATAATATTTTTTATATTTCTTTCAACTTTTAGACTTTTATATATATTGAGTAGTACTACAGCCAGCTAATTAATAGCCGGAACATCTTTAATATATATTAAAAATATCGGACTAAAAAGCTGCTGCAGAAGATAAAAATATTATTATTTAATATTATATATAGTATAAGCAGAAATATAAAATCTTTTTTTAATAAGTTTTTAAACTTCTTATTGGTGCTGTTAATATTTCTTATAAATAAATAAAAATAAAATATCTAATTATATACTATTAAAACAAGTCTCTGTTTTTATTGTATAGAAGATTTTATTAATAAAATCTTACTACAGTTGGCCCCGGACCAGAAATACTTTAATATATAAAAATAATAGTCGATTTTAATCGGTAGATAGCTTATAAACTTAATATTAAAAAATATATTTGAAAAGTATTTAAATTAGTTCTTAGAGCTTAAATATATAAATAAGATATTTACTACTATCTATAAAATTATTTATAAAAAGAGTATACTTAAAAAATAAGTTATAATTATCAGCTTTCTAATTATAAAGTCTTTACAGTATATAAAACTGTTATAGTATATTAATATATTTTAATATAAATACTCGAATATTCAGGCTTTCAGTTGTAAGATAAATATTTATACTACTATTCTTCTTTTTTTATATTATTTAAAAAATAACTTCTTATTATAAATAATAATATGCAAAAATAATATTAGTAGAAATAATAATAATTTCTATAATAATACTAAATTTTTTAATTTAATTACTTACTTTAAGAATATTACTAAAAAGTAAGAAATAAATACCGGTTATATAAATATAGTTCTACAGGCGCCTAAAAAGAATTATAAATTAAAAAATATAATTTTAATAAATATATTTAAAAAAAATAGAAGAATAATATTATATAATTATCAAAAAAGCCAGCAGATAGTTAATCTAATAATTAATTTATCCAGACTTAGAGATTATTTGTATATAAAAAAAATAATAAATATATCTTTTATAATAAATATAGATATAGTATTAATTTATACTTTTATTTTTATCCAAATATATATTTTTAGAAATAAAAACTATAGGCCTATATATAATATTATAAATTTTTTACTACGGAAGAAAACCTCGCAGCTACTATATATTCTTACTATATTAATATATTTATTAATATAGCTGTTACCGAGAAATCTAATAGAAAAAACTGCTCTATTATATAAATATAGGATTCTAATTCTAAATATATATTAATATTAGATTTTAATTTTTTTATTAAATATAAGACATAGATACCCGGAGAGATATATTAATATATTAACTTCTCTAGCAGCTACAGCAAAACTAAAGAATATAGAAAAATTAAATTATATTTTAATATTAAAAACAGCAAAGCCGTTAAATTAATTATAAAAATAGAGTACAGCCCTAATATTCTATACAGCCTGCTATTAGTAAGAAAGATATTTAATAATTATAATATTATTTAATATATTAAAGATTATAAAATCAAAGATCTCAACACCGGTTATATTATTAAATATATTTAAAATAGTAAAATACTTATTATTAAAATATATAATAATAATAAACTATTTAAATATCTTTAACTTACTGTTATTAATCTGTATCTTCTATACTATTACTTAAGTTATATAAATAAGCTGAAATTAATCGCTATAATAAAAAATACTAATAATAAAATAGTCGGCAAGCCGGAGTTCGAATATAAAACTTATAATATAAAAAGAATATATAAGAAAATATTATAAAAACTAATAATCAAAGAATAGAATCTATATAATATTTAGAGTTATAATATTTAATACTTAAAGCTTATAGAATTTAAAAATAAGAAATACTATTTAATTCTTATTAATCTATCTACTAGCCGTATAAAGATCTGCTTATTAAAAAGTCTTAAGAATAAAGCCAGTAATATACTAATTATATTTAATAAGTAATATAAGAATTTTACCGGCTAATATATTACAAAATAATATCTTAACAGCAGCTGTAAGTTTATAAAATTTAAAAAATAATATAAATCTAAAAATATTATATACTCTATATCAGCTCTATATTACTACTACTAAAATACCCATACGGAATAATACAAACAGTATATTATATTAATAGTTAAAATTATACTAATTAATATCGGCCTGCTGAGATATTTTTAGTTAAAAACAGTTAAGGCAGTAGTCTATATTATTAATTACTTAGTTTTTTTAAATAAGATATTATTACCGATTTTAAAATAGTATAAATATTTTAATATCAAGTCTAATACTACATCGATTAAACACCTCTGTATATATAGCTACAGAATTTATATTCTAATTAACCCTAATAATTCTTAATATATTAAAAAACATAAACTTAAACTATAAATATAGATTAATTATCTCATCGGCTATAAAAAAGACTATAGTTATATATTCCAAATCTACAAGTAAGAATCTAAAAAAGTTATATATTCTAATAATATTAAATTTCTTAAATAATATATATACAGCGATAATTATAATAATAGTATTAGAAATAATTTTATATATTTTTCTACCGGCCTTTTTTTACTGCTAGAAGACTAAAAAACTATTTAATTCAAGCTGCTGAAGAATAATAGTAAGTAAGTACTAGTATAGCTAATTATATATAAACAGTAAACAGCTTTATCGAATACTATTAAGTTACCGATCTGTAAGTAAATTTAAATTTAGATTTTATTTTTTTATTATTTTTTAAAATATTTTATATATATAACTATAAGAAAGACTATTACAGATGCTTTTTAAAATATATAAAAAAAATAATAATAAAAAAATTTTTCTAATCTATAAATAAAGTAGTTATTTTTTAAGTTTTAACAGCGGGAATTTACCCGAAAGTATTATTAATAATATTAAATATTAAAACAACTTTTTTTAAGTAAAAAAATCTGGTTAGTTTTTTAAATAAGAATTATCTCCGCTTTTATTATATACTGTAGAAGTCTAGTTTTAAGATCTTAAATAAGAACCCTCTCTGCTGCTCTTATATATTAAAAAGAATAAAACTTAATATTATAAACAAAAATTATATTATTCTATAAATAATAAATAATTCTATTATATCTATAAATATACTATAATAATTTTAATACTATAAACTATTACTGTTAAATATTACTATATATAAAATCTTATAAAATTCTATTATTACAGTATATATACTAGTAGTAGTTAATAATATCAACTTATAAATTCTACTACATAATTTAATATATATATATTTAAATATTAAAACTAATATATTAACCGTTTATATATAATACCTGTATATATTTAATCTAAATAATAATTTTTAAAAAATATTTAATAAATATATAGTAGTCAAGAACTATTACAGCTAGTAAAATTTTTATAATAAATATAACTAAAAGTATAAAAAAATATTTTAGAATTATATTAAAAAAAATAAGTTTTATAATTTTATAAAATATATTATTATTATACTGCCGGAAAACCCGCCGCCGGAGCTGTTATATATACTAATAATAAATATAAAATTATATATATTACTAATATCTTATTAAAGCTATATTAAATTATAATTTTAAAAATATTTTAAAAATTAAAGTAAACAGTAGTTAATATAACCACCGAGATTCTATAATATATAATATTTACAGATTTTAATTTCTAAATTAATTAGAATATCCAGCTGATATTATATATTGTCTAAGAAGATATATAGATAATTAATACTAAGCCTAAATAAAAATATTATTTTTATAAAAATTATAAATTAGAACTGTTATAGGTATTAGATTATTTAAATAAGAGTATACTATATAAATAACCTGGTTTTAAGAAGGTATTCTAATTATATAATATAATATTTATATATATTAATAAAGTCTTGATTTTAAAAATCTATAATACTGCTAAAACATCTTCTTAATAACCGAATTAGTTAAAAGTAATAAAAACTAAATATAATAAATAATAAAAAAAGAATATATTTAATCTTATTAATAGACTATTTAATATCTATATTCTTTCTAGTAAATAAATATATACTATAAAGACCGATAACAGCAGATGGATATAATATTTTAAGATATACTAAATAGTCTATAGAAACTATTAACAGCCCGGTTTAGATTTTAAAAATAATTATATTCTAATTCTAAATAATACTATCTTAAAACTTGTAATCACCGCTATCGCACTTTTATAATTATAGTACATTCAGTATAATATTATTATAATATATTTTAATATTAAATTTTAAAAATAATCTATATATATATACCAACCGACAGGCCTTTATAAATTACCCGGTAAGATCTGGTATTTAAAAAAAATATTATACAACCTTAAATAAGCGGTATTTTTTTTAAAACAAAATAATTAATAAGATACTTTATATACTTGGATTTAAACTATTAAAACAAAATATCTATATTTATATTTGTAAAAAAGTAATTTTATTTTTATATATAAATAACTTTCTTCTTACTGTATCTAATATAACAGAAATTAAAACTATATTATATAAGCTCGAAAAAATTATATAATTAAAATATTTTAGTAAACTAGTATAGTTTTTAAATAATTTAATATACTAAGATTATAAAACTAGAATAGTAACTATTAGTTAGTATATATATATTAATAAACTTCTCGCGGACTATAGTATAACTAATTATTATATAAAAAAGACTTTTATAAACCTTAGATACTAAAATATACTATATAAAAATTTTAATCTTGTTGATATAAACTATTATAAAAAATATTAAAAAAAACTAAATTAATTAGTAATAAGAATATATATCGATATTAAATATACTATATACTATTTCTAATATTAAGTAGCCTCTTCGCAGTTAATTAATAAAAATACTGTTAAATATATTCTATATTATCTTAAAAATTCTATATTTAATATTATATACAGCTGAGACTTTAGTAAATAATTTAAAGTCTATATTAATACTTCGTACGCAAATAACAATAATATAAAATTTATAAAAATTTATATTATTATCTATATAAAATTTCCGGTATTATAGTCTATATATAAGTAAACAGTTTTAGCAACTTTATTTATATTTATTAAATATATAGTACTCTATAAAGTATTCCATAAGACCATCTTTCTACGCAAGTCTGCTATAAAACTTGGTCTGTTTATTAATAAAAAAATAGTTATATATATAAACTTTAATAGTATAGTTAATCTTGTTTATATATCTACAGTTCTAAAATTAATATAGTAAATTAATATTAGATTATTTTGTATAAAGAATATATATTAGAATAGTAAGATAAATTTTTAGTATATTAATATAAAGAAGAATCTTATAAATAATTTTACTAAGCTGCTTTCTATAGCAGATTTTATAATATTTAAATATTTACTTAAATAGGCGATTTAAATATTCTTTATATTATTTTATATATTTTAGTAATATTATTATATAGAGAACTAATTATATTTTTTATAATTATTCTGTTGGTAGTAGTTATTAATTCTATTCTATATAACTACCCCGGTACTTTAATACTAAAAAGGTAGCCCGTCTTTTCTATTATAGTAATTTTATATAGTTTAAATAACTTCAGAGTATTTAAACCTTACGGCGAGCTGAGGAGATATATAAAGTACCTAGTCTTCTATTAGCTGGGCAGCTTATCGCCTTCGGCCGGTAGTTAGATAGATGTCCAGATAGCTTGAATCCATCTTTCTTCACACTCTCCTCAACTCTTATTAACTTTCTTAATTATATAAACTTTTTTATTACTAATAATTTTTTAATATTTTAGTTAGCAGATTTAAACTATTAATATATATTAGAAGATTTTATTAAACTAATTAGATTTCTAAATTATATTTATTTAAAATTAATTATTATTTCATTACCTTAAATACCAGCATCTTATTTTATACAACCAACTGAATTAAAGATACTAAGTCTAACTATTTTAAAAAATAATATTATATTTATTTTAAAAATATTAAAATATTAAAAAATTAATATATTTAATTTTCTATTTTTTTCTATTATTTAAAAATATTAAGATCCTATTTCTAATTCTATATTAAAATTCTATATTTTACTTTCTAAAATCTTTTTATTATTATCTACAGTTGCTTCGTCGACTTGTTTGTATTTAATATATTTATTATTTAAATATTTATTCTTACTAATTAAACTATTTTTTATTCTTAATAAATTATTTATTATATAAAATAAATTATTTCTTTTTTTAAAATCTAAAAATATATATATTTTATTTAAAAATCTTTATAATATCTTTAATATTAAATATAATATTAAATATAATCTTATTTTTTTAAACTATTTTTAAAAATCGGTATATCTATTTATTTGTTTATTTTTTATATATATGTCCCGCTGTATTAAACTTTTAGATATTATAATTAATAGCTAAGCTAATTAAACCGGTTTTTCTATTATTAATTTATCTAATAACTTTAATTTTATTATTTTGTTTTTTTAATATTCAGTCTCCTAATAATAATATAGCTGAGATATATATTTTATTTTAAAAAATAATAATATATTTTAATATAGTTAAGAATTATTTTTTTAATAATTAAAATAGTTATTATTCTAGTTATAATTACTCTAGTTATAATTATAATTATAATTATTATAACTAATTATCTGAATATATAGATAATAATCCTTAATACATATATAATATATATTAAAAAAATAAAGCCTGAAAATATTAGTTTTTTTTATTTTAATATAAAAAGTTGATTTTTATTAATATATAGAATTTTTTTTATTAATATAATTAATTATTATTTAGATTATTTATAAGACTAGTTTTTTTTAAGAATAATTATTTTAATCAGATAACTTAAAACAGTAGTATTTTAGGTTTTTAATTAGTTTAATATTAAAAAGATTAATTTTTTTAATAATTTTTTAATTAATAAAAATATTATTAATTAAAACTTTTAGTAGTAAGATAGATAGTAAGTAATTTAAAGTAGATAGTAGATTTCTAAATATTAGGTTTTTTAAGAGTTTTATAAGATTACTTTTTTTTAGATAATCTTTTTATATTATATAATTTATTATATAATTTGTCTAGATTATCTAGCCTTGGCTTAATAAATTTTTTAATATCTAAGTTATCTAATTAAAATAGTTTTTAATTAATTAGTTTAATATCTGATTATTTGATTTAAATAGAATTAATTATTTAAGCAAGTTACTAATTGGTTAATATATTTTTAGATTTAAAAATTTATTAATAATTAGAATTTTTATTAAAAATAATATTATATATTAATATTATATATCTTAGGATTAGAACTTAAATTTGCTAGATATTTAAGATTTTATATTTAATTAGAAAACTAATTAGAATTCTGGGCTCTAGCTTATTTTTTTTAAAAAAGAATTACTAATTTTAGTATAAATATATAATTTATATTTTTTTAAATAGAAAAAATCTAATTTTTTAAATAACTAACAAAACTATTATAAAAGACTTTTTTATATAATTTTATATAATATTTTTAATTAAGCTGTTTATTTAGAATCCTATTTAGAATATAAATAGCTGTTCTTATTATTTTAGACTAAATCAATAGAAAAAGACCTAAATTAATTAATAAATATTTTATTTTAAAAATAATTAGAACTCTAATTCTTTCTGTAAATAGATTTTACTTAGATTAATAAATAGAAAAAAAATTAATATTAATTTTTTTTAATTAGTTTAATTTAGGAACTCATTAAGATTCCGGTTCTGATTTAAATAGAATTATTTAAATATTATTTTATATTAATTAATTATATAAATAATTATATTAATAACTAACTATAAAATACTTTTTTTTGAAGTTAGAGCTTACTTTAAATAAAATTTTAAATAGAAATAATAAAGATAACTAATATATCTTTTTTTATTTATTCTAGATATTAAATAAATCAAGTTCTAATAAATAATTTTAAAAAATTTAATATTTTAGTTAATTCTTTATTTTAAAATCTACCGGTTTAATTAGCTGACTCGGTAAGTAGAATATTTTTAAATTAAATCTAATTTAAAATTAAGAATTTAAATTTTTTAAGCTTTCTAATTAAGATATTTTAAAACTTTTTTTTTAAATATTCTAATTTATTATACTATTCTTTTATAGTTTTAGAAGTTATATAGGATTTTTCAGAGAATCTAATTAGCTATTTAATTATTAAATTAAATATTATTATAAATTTAACTAATTATTTTTATTAAATAAAATATAATCTATAAATTAGCTTAATTTAGCAGACTAATATTCTATTAGCTTTTTTAAAAAATTAATTTTTTTATTTAGAAGTAGTCTATTTTCTTCGGCTTCCTACTCTAATATAATATTATAATAAAATCTAGAAATAAAAATAATACTTTTTAATTTAAAAATCATACTTTTTTTTTACAATAAAGTAAAACTAAATATAACTGTTTTATAATTCTAAATAATATTTAAAATATTTTTAATATATATCTAATTACATTTTATTATATTATATTTAGTAAATAATTTCAATAAATTATATATATAATTATTAGAAGTAGTATTAAATACTTATTATTTTAATAGATTTATTAATAAATTGTTTAATTTAAAATTATATTAATATATTAATAGAATAAATTTAAATAAAGACTATTTAATTTATTAATTCTTAGAGAGTTTTAAAATAACTAGAATTATTTAATATATTTAATAGATTTTTTTATAGATATATCTAAGTTATAGATTTTTATAGACTTACTAAATTTAGTTTAGTATATCTGGATTAAATAATTATATAAATTTTTAAAGATTCTTATTAATATATTTATAGTCTTAAGAATTATAATTTCTATTATTTTTTTAATTTATATAGATATATTAAATTATATAATTTTTTTTAAATCTTTATTTATTAATTCTTTTTTCGGAAGTTTATTTATTTTAATTATTCTAATTCTAGAAGATAGTATAGCTTATTTAAACTAGTTTATTAATAGATTATTTATTTAAAGAATTTAGCTAAATCTAGTTATATACTTTTCATATTAGTTTAAAAAATTTAGGAATTTCTTTTTAATTATTTTTATTTTTAATAAATCTAGATTATTATATTAAAATAAAAGTATTTATTATTTTATAAATTTATTTAAGAAAGTTAAAAAATATTTTAGTTAATTTTTTTATTTTACTAATTTAAAGGGTTACTGCTTCGGAATATATTAATTCTTAATATTTAATATAAATTTTAATAGAACTTTTTATTAAAGTTCTTTAATAATAATATTAATTAATAAAATCTTGTTTTTTTAATTGGTTGATAGATGTTAACTAGTTTTATAAAACTTAAAAAATTTAATAGGATTTTTCTAAATTAAATATAGTATATTAGTTCTATTTATTTAATATAAAATTAATTAATAGGCTTAAAAAGACTAGTTCTAATATAGTTTTATTAAATTTTGTAAGATTTTAGTAGTAGTTCTGCTTCACTTTTTAATAAAAAAGACAGTCTGATTTATTAAAATTAATTATTAAATTTACTAATTATTTAATTTATTTAATATTAATTATATTAGGCTGAATTAAATAGGCGGGCTCGGTTAGTAGTTTTAGATTTATTAAATTTTATATTTTTTATTAATTATAAATAATTAAATTTAATTAATTTATAGAATCTAATTATTTAATTAACTTAACTATAATATTTTATTAGATTACTAAATAATCTGATTGTTTATATTAAATAGATCTAACTATAGTTAGTTTAATAGTTTGATTATTTATTTAATAAAAAATATTAAATAAATTAAAATAAAAGGTTTTTTAGACTTATAATTATTAAAACTTTGGTTTTTTTAAATAAGATTTAATTAATTTTTATTTTTTTATATAAATTATATATAAAAATAAGATGAAAGTAAAATTAAAGTAAAAAGTTATAAAATCAGAAGAATGAAAAATTAGATAAATAAAAAAATAAATAGAATAGAGAATTTAATATATAAGTCTAATAAATAGAATTAAACTTAACTAAATAAAAATAATAGAAAATATGAGACTATTTAAACTATTTTTTTTGTTTACTAATTTCCTAAACAGAAAACTAGAAATATTTAATAAATAGAGGTAAGAATATAGGAATAGAATAAATAAAGCAGACTAGAATAATAGTTCTTATTTAAATAACTAAATTAAAAAAGCTAGGACTTAGAGTTTTAATATCTAAATAATCTTTCAGTCTGACATATTATTATATTTTTAAAATTATTTATTAGATATTGAATAATATTAGATATTATTTTAATAAATTATTTAATAATATTCCAGTTTTTTTTAATAATAATTTTATACAAATATTCTTTATAATTAAAAAAGAATATTATTTAAATACTATTATTATTTATTTATAATATTTTTTTATAATAATTATTTTATATTTTACAGCTCTATACAAACTATTATTTATAAACCAAATTAAAAAATAAAATATATACTATTTAATTAACTAATATATTATATAATTATAGTTTTTATAACTAAATTAGTCAATTTTTATAAATATATATTTTTTATAATCTATTTTTATTAGAGTCTGAGTACCGGTTTTTTTATTAAATATATAATTCTTATAATTTATAATATTTTTTAAATAAATTTAATAATCATTATCTAAATAAGCTACTGGATTATATAACTAATATCTATATAATAAATAGAATGTTAATAAATAATATTAATAATAATATTCAAAAGTTTATATATAAGTTTTTATATATAATTAATTTATTAAGTTTATTTTTTTTATTTTATAGCTAAAATTAAATATATTTATTATTTATTTAAGAAATATATATATATTAAATAATTTATATAATAAAATATATTCATTAATATAAATTCTAAGATTATAATTAATTAAAACTAAGATATTAACTAGTAATTATATTGGCTTAATATAATTAATTTTATAAACTATTTTATATTTAAATAAAAATAAACTTTTTTTGTTTTTATTTAAAAATAGTTTTCAGTTTATTTTTATTTTATAATAATAATTAATTATATTTAAAACCAGCATATAAATTATAGCTGTAGATTTTTATTTTTTATTATTTTTTTATAAATAATTATATATGAAATTTTTTATAAAATAAATATTACTAAACTAGCTGTTTTATATCAGCCGGATATAATTATTATTAATAATATTATATATAAAAAGATTTTTTAATAATTCTATAATTAAATATATTATTAGCTGCTAAAATATTTAGTAAATCTATTAGCTAATTTATTAATAAATATCTTGTATTAGAAATCATTTTAATAATTTATTTACTGGAATATTTATATACTAATTAACTAAAAAACAGAAAATTTAATTAATTATATAAATAATTAGTTTAGATATGTAGTTTATTTAAAAATATAATAATTTAAAAATCCGATTTTTAGACTATAAGTTTATTTTTATTTTTATTCTTATTTTTATTCTTATTCTTTTTTTTTAATTAATAGTAGTATAAAATATAGCTATAAAATAATAAATAATATTAATCTAAATTTTACTAATAACTATAATAATATTAATGATAGTTTTTATAATCTTAAAACCAGCTATTATGTTATTAATAAAGATTCTAGATTATTAGATTATTTTTTAAATAAAAAAATAGACTGTAGACGGAGAGGTAATAATATAATAACTAATAAAAAATTAGACTAATAGATTTTAAAAAAATTTATTAATTATAAAAGTTTTTTATTATTATTATTATTATTATTATTATTATTATTATTATTATTAATAATAATAATAATTATAATAGGTATAATTTTAATTAATTATTAATAATAATAATAATTATAATAATTATAATTTTAATTAATTATTAAATTTATTATTAAATTATATTTTTATTTATAATAACAGCAGTAGCAGTAATTTAAAAAATTAAAATAATAATTTATATAAAAATTATTCAAATAATTCAATAAAATAATATATTTTATTTTTAATTTATAATTCTATTAATAATAGAAATAATGTCTTTAAATATTTTTAATATTTTTAATATTTATTAATATTATATTAAAAATGTAAATCTATTTAGACTTTTAGTTTAATATATAATTAAAAATAAATTAAAAATTTTGTTTATATTAATAGATTATAAACTTATAGATTATATTATAATTAATAATAAACTTAGCTATTACCTGAAGACTATATATCTAATTAGATTATAGTTAATATTTAGAATTTAAAATTATATAATAAAAAAACTAAAAGAAATATTAAAAATTAGTATAAATTATATTAATAATTTATTTTAATATAATTATATTAATTTTAATTTATTAGTTTTAGCAGTATATACAGCAGTAATAATAATAATAATATTTATAAAAAATATAAATTTAAAAAATAGCTATAGTTATAAATTATATTTATATATATTTATATATTTAAATTATTAGCTATTTATTATTTTTTTAATATTATAATTTAAATTAGTTTAAAATTATAATAAATATATATATTATTTTATATAATAATAGTATCTGATTAGTTACTATTTATATAATTAAATAATATTAAAAAGTTATATAATATTAATCTAATATATAATAACTAGTTTTTATATATAATATAATAAAATAATTTAATTTAATAGTTTTAATATTCTATAGAATAAATATTTATAAAATAAATAATTTTTTTTAAAAAAAAAATAAATAATAATAATAATAGTAGAATATAAAAGATATTAAATAATAAATATTTTAATATTTATATAATATTTATAGTTGGTATTTATTTATATTAATTAATTAATTAATATATAACCAGTTGCTTTTATTATAATAATATATATAATATATATATATTTCTAATTAAAAATATATATAACAGCCCGGATTTATATAATATATTAAATAAAATAAAAGTCTAAGACTTATTATTTATAATATTTTTTATTAATTTATAGTTTTTATAATTAACTAGTTTTTCTACTAACTGCTATTATTTTAAATTAATATAAAAAATATTAATAATTAATTTTTAATTTTATTAATTAGTTAGTTATTAGTTAATGATATTTCCGCAGACTAATAAATATTATTAATTATTAAATTAAATAATTAATAAAAAAAAATAATTAATAAAATATTAGTAATTAGCAGATATTATTGTAATATTTTAAGATATTTATTCTATGAAAAATATTATTTGAAAATCTATTTTTAGTACTAATATTATTATTATTATTATCAATAATAAATAAAACAGCTAGCTAGTTATTAAATAAATATAATTATTTATTTTATTTACTATAGTTTAATAAATATTTTTATTAATATTTATATAAAATTAGAATTTCTACTAGTTTTTTAAAGAATTTTATAATATAAATAATTTAAAAAAATATAATATATAGTTTTTGGAATTTTTTTATAAAAATAGTTTAAATAATTTATTTACTTAATAAAAATAAAAAAGCTATTAAAATCTATTTTATTTATATAAACTTCGAATAAGATTATTTTTTAAAAATAATTTAGTTTATTATATTATTAAAAATGTTTGGTTTTTTTTAGCTTTAGTATTTATTATTAAAAAATATTATTATATATTAATTATTACTAGTTTATCTACTAAGCCTATTTACTAATTATTTTAATTTAAATTTTTTAAAAAGAATTAAAAATTATTTCTATTTTATTTTAAATTTATAATAGTAGATAATAAAATCTAAATCTATTTTTTTATTTTATAATTTATTTAATTATTTTCTTAATATATTTATTTTCTAAGATACTTATATATATAGATATTTAAAAGAGAATAATATTTTTAATTAATTAAATTAATAAATTTTTTATTACATATTATTCTAATTTTAGTATTAGATTTTTTAGTTTTTTAAAAATACTCTGATTATTAGTATATATTTTTAAAAAATTCTAAAAAATTGGATTATCTTTTATTATTTAAAAAATAAGAATGATACTAGTTAATTTTATTATTAATATTATCTATTTTTATTCTATTTTTATATAGATTATAAAAATTATTAAAAAATTAAAAAATATTATAATAGTACTAATTTATTTTATTAGATTAGTATTACTTAATAATTTAAATTTATTAATATAAATTTTTATAATAATTAAAGCTATAGTTATATAAATAAAATATATTATAAAAACTTTTTTTTATAATATTAATTATTATTTTTAAAAAATATTATTATAAAAAAATTATAAAAGAAAATTTTTATTTTATTATAATAAAATTAATATTAATATTAAATTTTAGATTTTTTCTACAGATTTTAGATATCACTAGAAAGCCGGATTATAATAGAATATTTATTAATTAATAAAATAAATATATAATAACAAAATAGCTAGCTAGAAAAAAATCTATAAATAAATTTAATAAAAATATTCTAAAATAAATAAAAACTAAAATTTAATATAAAAAATATTAATATTTATTAAATAAAACTTTTTAAATATAATTTTATTTATATAATATTAGATTTTATTGAATATATAAACCTACTGGTTATATTATTTAATATAGCTATAAATTTAGAAAATATATCAAACTAATATAATATATATTATAATAAAAATAATATAAATAATATAAATATCTAAAAAAATATTAAATAAAAATAAGTCTCTAATTAAACTTTTTTAAACTTTTAATAATTTTTAAAATTTTTAAAACGCGGGTTTGTATATATCGAAGATAAATATTAAATATAAAATATTTATTAAATAATATTTTAAAAAATTAAACTTAATATTTTTTTAATAAGTCTATTTTTTTAAGATTTAATATAATAGATATTTTAGATTTTAGAAAAAGTCCAGCCGGTTAATATTAATATTTAATTATAAATTTAATTAATAAATCTAAAAATTATTATTTATTAAAACTACTTTTAATAAGATTTATATTAGTATGTTAACTATTTTTTAAACTTAGAATAACTAATATAGCAGATTTAGAAATTAGTTTAATAATAAATTTAATAATAAATTTAAAAATAAATTTAAAATTTTTTTAATTTTTTTTAATCATTTAAAATAATAATAATAAATAAAATAAGATTTTAAGAATATAAATACTAATATATATATAATTAATTTTATGTTATAAATTTATTAAAAATTTTAGTTTAATATATTATAATTTATTTTTATTTTTTATTATAATAATAATAATATTATTAATATAATTAATATTTTTTATCAACTTATCTATTATAAGATTTATATTATAAAAAAATAGAAAAAAATAAAAAATAAAAATAAGTTTTAAAAAATATTTATATTAATTTACTTTTAGAGATAGATATATTTAAATATTATTAGAATAATATATTAATTTTTAAACAAAAACTTAATCTAATAAATAATTATTTTTAAGATATAGTATTTATAAAGATTATATAATAATTTTAAATAATTAATATTATTAAAAATATTAAAAATATCTAAGTATAAAATTAATATAATCTTTTTTTAAATTATAATAATAAGTTTAATTATTATATAAAATATTATTTTAGTTCTCCGACTACAGCAGCAGCTAAAATAATTTTTTAAAAATAATAATTAGATTTTTATTAAATAATTTAATTAAATAATATTTATATTTTTTAAAATCTTATTTAATATATTAAGTAGAATAATTAATTGATATATTTTAGATATTTTATAATTATTTTTATTAGATTTATAAAAAAATAATAATAGTTAATTCTTAAAAATATTAAAAATAATAATTTTTTTATATAATAATTAAATAATTTTACTAATAAAAAAACTAATTTAAGGATTTTAGCAGCTATAATTATTTACAATATTTAATTAAAAATATTATTAGATTTAGAAATTTTATTAAATATCAGCCGGTAAATAATTTTATAATCTTAATAATAATAATAAAAAACTATTTTATTTCTTTTTAAATAAATATTGCTGGTAATATTAATAAGATTTCTTAAAAAGAATATTAAAAAAATTATTAAATAACATTCTAGTCTTCGTTTTTAAAAAGTAGTATATAATATTATTCTTTTTTATAGAAAATATATATATTAAATATGAAAAATAGTTTTTATTTTATTTTATTAAATTTTATATTTTATATAAATTATTATTAAACTTTTTTATATAGTTTTAGTAAGTTTTATAAGAAAATTAAATAATCTATTTCTTTTTTATTTAGATTATATATTAGTATTTTAATATCTAGACTTAAAAAATATAATAATAAATTTATTAAAAATTAATAATTTTTTATTTTTATATTTATATAGTTTTTTATAAATAATAGTATATTAGATTATAACCAGCTTTAAAATATAAAATAATTTATAATTAAAAAATAAATATCTTAATATTTTTAATAATTTAATTTATTAATTTATTAATAAAAGTATTAATAATAATAATTAGTATAAAATACTATTCATTAAAGATAAAAAAAATAACTATATCAATAAGCTTAATAATATTTATTATTTTTTAATTATATTAAAAATATAGATATTTTCATTATAGCTATATACTAAATTTAATTCAATAGATAAATAATCAAAAATATCTAAAAGATAGTCTCCTATTTTTAGATAATAAATTTATTCTTAATATTTTTAAAAAATAAAATAAAAATTAATAATAATATTATAATAGTTTTTTAATATTTTTAGAATATTTTTAAAAAAGTAATAATTTAGATTTATTATTATAAAGCTTATAAATATTTAAAATATTATAGTATAATAAATTTAACTTAATTAGTTAGTAAATTAACTAACTAGTTAATTAACTAACTAATTAACTAATTATTTATTTAAACTAATCTAATAATTATATTTATTAGAATAATAATTTCTAAAAATTATTATATAATTAAGATTTTTAGTTATTTTATATATTTAATATCAAACTAAAAACTAGATATTAGATAGTCTTTTATTTGACAAAAATTGTAAATATTAGAATTATTAATTATTAAATATTAGGTTTTTTTAATTTAGATTTTTTTTATTATTACTATAGCTTTGGTAAAAACTATTATTCTAAAATTATTTTATATTTTTAAAAAATTATAAAGATTATATATTATTAATATTAATAATATTTCTTTTTCATTAGACTTAAAAAATATATATATTAATATAATATATTTATTATAATAGAAAAAAATCTATTAAAAATCTTTTTAAATAAAAATATATATTTTTAAATATAGTAGCTGCAGAAGGATCAGCTAAATTAATATATAATCTTTCTTTATTTTAAAAAAATAATAAATAGTATTAATATATATTAAAATTTATAATTTTTGTAAAATAATTATATTATAATTTTATATATAAATATTTTTTAAAAAAATTATTATAGCTAGATTAATTAATTAATATATATTATATTAGAAAATTCTAATTATACAGCTATTTCTATAGAAATAAACTACTAAAAAAATAATTTTAAGAATATATTTTTAATTAAATTAGAAAATAAAAAAAATATTATTATTAAAATCTAATATTATTTTTAATAAGCTTATTATTATATTTGACTATTTTATTTTTAGCTATAATTATTTTAGTATATGTTAGTTATAAATATTTTTAATATTATTTTTTAAAATTTTATTATATTTATATTAAGTTTTCTAACTTTTAGTAATTCGAATACTAATAGTAATAATATTATTAATTAAACTTTTTATTATTATTACAATATTAATTAATAGCTGTTAATATTTTAGTAAGTAGTTTTTATAATAGACTTTTTAAATAATAAATTTAAACCAGTAGACTTATGAATATTTTTAGAAAAATTATAATTAATAATAAAAATATTAGTATTAATGTAATAAACTAATTAATTAAATTTTTAATAAATAATAGAACTTTTCATATATCAATAAATAAAAATAATAATAAAAATATTAATAAAAATTATTATAAAAAATTATTATACTAAATATTATATTTATTATAATAATTCTTTTTAAATAACTATATAAATATTTTTATTAAATAAAATAAAAACTGTAAATACTGGTATTAATAAGTATATTAATTAAAATATTGTAAAATAAACTAGAAATATTTAGTAATGAATAAGATAATTAAATCTAAAAACTATAATATAAGCTTTTTATATTAATATATTTTAACTAAATATATTAACTAAAATTTATATATTTTTTAAAATATAATTAATAATATATTGAATAATATTAGTTTAAGTTTCTTTATATCTAATTTAATATTAGTTAGATATTATAGTATATTAATAATAACTATATTATTAATATCTAGGCTAAGAAAACCAGATCTTATAATAACATATTATTTAATTTTCCTTATAAATTTAATATTAATATGAATTATAGTTTTTTATATAAAATAAATAATATATAAAAATATTATAATAATATTAGATATATCTAAAAAAATAATATCAGCTATATTAGATAATATAATATTAAAAATTAAACTATTTTTTATTTAATATCTATTTTTATAAATATAATTAGTTATAAATAAACCGGTTAGCTATATATAAATCTAAAATGTTCATTATTACCAAAAATTTAATTTTTATTTTATACTTTTTTTTAAAATTAGTTGATATATAAAATATTAGTTTTATTAAACTATTTTGTATTACCTTTTATACTTTTTTTTAATTTCTTTTTAAACCGGAATAATAAAAATTAGCTAAAAAATAGCTAATATTAAATATTATAAATTAGTTTTTTAATATTATTTAAAACTCTAATATATAAATTAATAGTTCTAAAATAAAAATATTTTATTATTTAAATTTATACTATTATTATAGTACTATCTATTTTTATAAAAAAATTTTAAATTTATTTTTAAATAATTTCTAAATATTAGTTTTTATAGAAAAATAAATTATTATTTTACTACAGATATATTTAAAGAATATTATTATTAAAAACTACTAGTAGAAGTCTAATAGTATAAATTTAATTAAAAATAAATATAACTATAAAAAATATTATAAACTTTTATTATTTTAATTTTTTTATTTTTAAAATAATTAATAAGATTATTTAGATCCGGTTTTTAAAAGAATTAGACTAGATTGTTAATATTATTTAATATAATATTATAATTATATTTTATAAATTTATCTATTTTATAAAGATAAGTTAATTATATAACTAGCTAATAATTTTATAAATTTATTTAATAAATATAATTATATATTAAACTAATAATTTTATTTTAAAATAATTTTTTATATATTATATAACCGCCCGGTAGTAGAGTTAAAAGTATTAAAATTAAATAATATTAAAAAAATATATTAAAAAATAAAGCTAAGTAATAGAAAATATAATATAATATTAAACTAAGATTAAATAAAAAAATAATATGAATATATCTAATATAAAAATAAAATATTTAGTTATAAATAAAATTAGTAATTATATAATTTTTTATTATCTAATTATAGTTAAAATTAACCAGCTGATTTAATATTATATAATATAATAATAATAGAATATATTAATAAATAATATATTAGTTATACTACCGATTATAATAATATAATAATTATATATATAATTTTAGAATTAATATTATTTTTTTTATAAAAGAAATCTATATATTAGTATTAGATTTCTAAATATGTAAAATATTAATAAAACACATCGGTCTGTTTTTCGGCTATTAATAAAATATATAATATATTATAGTTTATTTTAATAATATAAAGCTGTATTAATATCTATAATTTTACTTATCTTGAAAAAAGATTATAATTAAAATATATAAGAAATTAAATAAGTAAGCTAAAAAGCTATAATTAAAATATATAAAAAATAAATAAACAAGTTAAAAAGCTATAATTAAAATATATAAAACATTAAATAAATAAGCTAAAAAACTGCAGTTAAAACATATAAGAAATTAAGTAAGCAAGCTAAAGGGCTGCAGTTAAAACATACAAGAAATTAAGCAAGTAAGCCAAATGGCTGCGGTTGAAGCGTGCCTTATTTATAATATAGAAATTATTTTATTTTCTATTATATTTAATAATTTTTATTTCTTAATTAAGATATATTATCTGCTAAATCAATAATAATTTATTTTTAAAAAGATTTACTAAAAATAGTTATTCAAACTATAATTTAATAATTTAATTTTTTGAAATTTTTTATATAATAATTACTACTTTATAAAGAATATTAGAGATTATTAATTTTAATAATAACTTTAATAATTGAATAATAAGTTTTAAAGGTTTTAGAATACTAATAAAAATAATAATAAACCTTTATATAATAATATTTAGATTTTTAAATATTATACTAATATTTTTAATAGTTATAAAACTAGTATAATATAAATAAGAAATAATAATTAAAATAATAATTAAAATAATAATTAAAATAATAATTAAAATAGTAATTAAGATAATAATTAAAACAATAATTAAAATAAGAGTGAAAATAAGAAAAATAATTTTAAATATAAAAGTATTATAGATATGATAAATATATTAGTAATTATTAATAATAATATAAAAATATTAGTACTAGTATTAATAAATAAAAAAATAATTATAAAAAGTTTTTATATATAAAAAAACTAGTTTAATCGATATTAAATAAATAAATCTAATAATATAATAATAATATTAGAAACTATAAAATATAATAAAAATAATAGTTGAATGAAATAAAAATAATTCGAAATATTTCTTTTATTTTAAAATAAAATTTTAATGCTTTTTTTATATAATATTTTAGAAGATATATTATATAAAAAAATAAATAATATAATAATATGAATATTTATATTCTAAAACCAATAAACTAATATTAATTTAAAAATAAATAATTTTAATCATAAGATTTTTTAAATAGATTTAAGTTTTTATTTCATAATAATATAATCTTAATATAGAATAAATATAGAAAAATATTAGTTTATAATTATAATTAAGTTTTAAAATTTTAAAATCATAAATAATAGAACATATTTTAAAATATTAAAAAATTATTTAAAATAAAAATCTTATAAATCTAATTAATTCTTAATATTAATAATTTATTAACTAAGTCTATTATAATAAGTATTATAAAAATTATAATATAAATATTTAGTATAATTTTATTTATTTATAATATCTACTTTAGATTTTTTATTAAAAAATAGTTATATAATTTAATAAAATTACTACACTTACTAATAGTTTATTATTTAATAAAATAATATTAATAAATTAGAAAAATAAAAATTAGAAAAATAAAAATAATTTAAATTATATATCTTTAAAAAGCTTTTATTAATAATATCTTTAAATAATTAATATTAAATTTATTATTAAAAAAATTAATGAATTATAATATTAATTTGATATATTAGAAAGTAAATATTATAATAAATATATAATAAATATAAATATAAAAAAAATTTTTTCTTTTATAAAGGGCGGTGGCAGAAAAAAGATGTGTTACTAGCCTAGCCGGTGTGGCGGTAGCGGATGTGGTGTGGCGGTAGCGGTTCCCTGAATTATTAAATAGAATTATAATCTTTATTAAAAATAAAAAGTATAAAAATAAATTTATTATAATAATAGATCAGTTTATAGAAATCTAAAATATTAGTTTAATATTAGTAGTTAACCAGCCAATATATAAATGATTAATAATCTTTTTAAAATAAGACTAAAAAAACTAGATAAAATATTATAATCAAATCTATAAATTATTACCGCGGGATTAAACTAAAATTAATAAATATTTTAATATATTATATAAAATTAATAAAATAGCTTTTATTAATTAATATATATTTATTTTATTTCTAGTTTTTATTATTTGATACTAGATGAAGGCCCTAGACAGTTTCTATTTAAAAAAGCTATATATAATTATTAATATTTTTAAAAAAAGTAAACTTATTTTTTCTAATATTTATATAAATCTTTTTATAAAAAAGTCTTTCATTTATATACTAAATATTTATATCTTTTAGTTTTTAATTATATTATTTTTTTATTAATAGAAAGTATATTTAAGCTTCTAGTATTTACTTAATATTATTTTTTATTTTTTGGTTTATTAATAGTCTAATATATATTTAATAGATATTAATAATAAATTAAGCTTTTTATATGTTTGTATATATTTATATAAAAAAAGTATTTATTTTTTTTTATATGTTTAATAATTATCTAACTTATTTATACTTAATCTTCTAAAAATATAAAAATTTATATATTTAGTTAAGCTTTAATAAAATCTTTATTAGATTTTTATTAGTTAAACTATTTATATATAAAATTAATATATTTAGAATAACTACAGCTGCTAATAAGCTTAAAACTATTAAAAAACTTAAATTTCTGATAATCTTAATTTAGTTTAAAATATATTTAGAATTAATAAATTAGTTCTAAATTTATATTTTATATTATTTAATAATTATTTAATTATCATATTATTATAAAATAGTTTTATTAGTAAAGTTATTTACTAAAACAAACCAGACCTATATTAATTATATTATAAAAATATCTATTAAAAAATAATAAAAAAATTTAAAGTATTTAAAATAATTTAAATCTATTTTTAAAATCTTAAGTATAATTTATTATTATAATCTCTTCAGATATCTTAGTCTTAATATTATTTTTTAAAAAAAAATACAAATATAATATTATATTCTTTTATATAGTCTATAATAATTTGAAGTATTTTTAATATAAAAAAACTAAAAATTAAAAGAATCTTCTAATTCTATTATAATTTAATTAATTTTATTTATAAATAGAATACTAATTATATTAAAATATAATTATTAATTAATAAAATTAAAAATATTTAATATAGTCTAGACTCTTTTTTATTTATAATCTATTTTGTAAATAAATAAAAAAAATATTTATATATATTAAGTATACTTTGATTATAAGAATTATAATATAGACTATATTAATATCTATAAATATAAACTAATTAAATTTATATCTTATTAGAGCTAGCTAATTTATTTAGACTTTTTATAATCTATATCTTCTTATAAAGTTAATAAAATATATACTATTTTTAATATTTTATTAAAACTATTGTTATATATTTAAACATCTTCTGATAATTTTTTTAATAGATATATTAATACTACTAACTATTATATGGTATATTAGACTAATGAAATAAAACTAGATACAGTCTTAGTACAGTTATTATTAGAATAAGCTATAAAAATATAAAATAAATATATTAAAAATATTAAATAAAAAATTTCTTCTTATTATTAATAACTATTTAAAATTTATTCTATTTTATTTTCTAAATAATAGTCTGTTTTATTTATAATTAGTTTTTTTTAATACCGATATTAAGTTATATTGACCCGAGATATATATTAAAAATATATTATATTTAATATACAATAAAAAAGAATATTTAAATATTAAATAAATTATAAATAATATTTATAGTCTGGTTTCTCTATATATAAAGTATATAATAACTAGATATATTATATATTATTCAGCTTATTATAATATTTAGACTTTATAATATAAATCTTATAAAATATTATAGTTTTTTTTAATATTATACTATATTATAGTAATTAATCTAATTACTGTATTATCTAAATTATTTAATATTATAATATTAGTAATCTATAAATATATATATTAAATTATAATAATATTAAATAAAATTAAATAAAAAATTAAAAAATTAAAAAGAAATACTAATAGAATATTTTCTAATAAAAAACTACAAATAATTATAAATAATTATTACAAACCGAGACCTATAATAGATTAGTAATATATAATATACTATATATAAAATATAAGATATTAATCTTATATATATTATTATATATTATTTTTAAATGAATAACTAATTAAAATATGATAATTAGACTATTAAAATATATCTTAAATATATTATAATATATATTGTTAATTTAGAATAATAATTTAAAATATTATTATAATTATAAATAAGAATAAATATTATAAAAAAGAAATTAATCTAAATCTTATTATATAAGCTAATATATAACTATATGATATTTAAGTTTCTTAATCTTAATCTTACTAGTTATTAAAAGATTTAAAGTTTTAAAATATATATTAATATAAATAAAATGATAAATCTAGCTGTTATAATTATAAAAACCTATTATAATACTAAATACAAGTTTATTAAATTTAAAATAAATAATTAAATAATACTCCGGTTACACTATAACTATAATATTCATAACTTTTATAATAAAAAATTATTAAAATAATTTATAAAATTATTTTAAGTCTTATAATATATAGATAAACTAGGTTATTGACTCAAAAAAAAACTGCGCCAGCTATACTAAACAGCACGCTATTATTAAATTATTAATTAGAAAGAGTAGAAAGTTATATCTAATTTTATTCTCTATTAATTTATTACTTTTTAACAGTGTTTTTAGTTCTTATAGTTATATGGCAATGTGATGTTATTTAAAATATTTTTTAAAAAGCTAATATAATCTTAACTTAAAGCCGACTATTACTATAAAAATTTGTATATATATATAATAATAATTAATAATATTTTTAAATAATTTAAAAAAGAATAAAAGAAGATAAATAATAGTCTGCCGAAATTAATTTTTCTTCTATTAATTAAAAATCTTATTAATTTTGCCGGTTAGATTATAAAAACATTCTCAGTAGATATTTTTTATAAAAATCTTAAAAAAAATAAAAATATTCTTTAAATACAGGCGAATTAGTGGTTATAAATTACTAAACTTATTAATATTTTTAATACTAAGTCTACGGCTACTGCACCTATAAAGATACTAAAAATATATTTATATATTAATACTATTTATTATATAATTACAACTATTATTCTTAAATTATATATAAATAACTAGTTTATTAAGACCTAAACTAATATAATTAATATTATAAATAAATTAATAAGCTTAAATAGTCTGCTGATACAGCTGGCTTTTATTAAAAATCTTATTATTTATATATAAAAAACTACAGATATTGTAGTTAATCTGCTATATTATAATAATAAGATTTTAATAAACTATATTAATAAAAATATTACTAATATAAAAAATAAGATAATTATTTACTATAAGATTTTTATAAATATTATAAAGCCTAGTAGTAATATGATTCTTATAGCTGATAATTTAAAGAATTTGAAATATTTTATTTATATATAAATTTTAGAAATTAAGATTTTTAATCTAAATATAATAATTAAGTAATATAACTATTTAATAATAGTATATAATATAAATATTAGTTATATTAGCTACAGAAATTCTATATAATAATAAAAAATTTTAATTAAAAAAATTAAAACTATTAATATTAGCTGTTTGACTATAATATTTACTAAAATTATATATATCAGCTAGATACAGCTATAAAAGACTGTTATTAAAAAAATAAATTTTTTATGCTAATTATTAAAATAGATAATTTGAATATAATAAATATTTTAATACTAGTTATTATAATTATAATTATTAGTTTTTATAATACTTTAAATACTAGAAATATAGCTATATTAAATAATACTATTAGAAGAACCGGATCTATATATATTATACCGGCTTATATAAATTAATAAATTATATATTTAGAAATAATAAAATATATACTAAATATATAAACTACAGGCTGAAGTATTTTACTTTTAATTATATTTATATTAAAAAAAAGAATTAATTAGAGACTATCTAATAGTACTAACTAAATACCTATATATTATATATTAAACTTTTTATTAATAATAATAATATTATTTAAACTATTTCTAAGCTAGAAATTAGTTTTAAACTTATCTAATTATAATATATCTATAGCTGTTTTATAACAACCTGGGCTGCAGCTGCTTATAATAAAAATTATAAACTAATTATTAAAAAACTAATAATCCCGGCCGTAGAAGTTAAAGCCGTAACCGAAAATAATTATAGTAAATAATTAAAATATTATTATAAAGAAAATAATTAAAAGATTATAAAAATTAATATCTATAATTAGAATCTATTTATTAATAATATTTTAATACTATTAACTAAAATAGCTTCGGTTCTTAGTCTTAATAATATTATAAATATATTTAAATCTGTAATCTAATACTATAATAACTAGTAAAACTAGTTTATTATTTTAAATAAAAATAGTAATAATAAGCTTAGTACTTTTATTTTAAATACTATTAAACTTTTAATGATAAATAATAAATAATTATTATAAGCAGCTTAAAATTATGCAGATAAACTATTAAAAATCTAATAATATTATAATATATTTTTTTAATAAAAAGAAGATATACAATATAAGATTTATTATCATTTAAAAATTCTAAATAAACTACTATAACAGCTAGATAATTATATATTTTTAAGCTTTAGAAAAGTTTTTTTATTTAATAATAAAACTAATATTAAGCGCGGGATTTATCCCGCAGATCTATTTCTTTATAAATAAATATATTAATTTAAAAATATAAATAGTCTGATATTAATTCTGATTTCTTAATATTTTTTACTATAAATACCGGAGAAGGGCTGTATTTATATTTATAATATATATTAATCTAATAAGAATAATAATTAATATAAAACTAATAAGCCTAAGCTAACACCTAAGTTTAAAAATAAAAATCTTTATAAAAAAAATAAATCTAGTATTTAATCTGCTCTCTACAGTACTATAGAAGCCGAATAAATATATAATTTTTAAAAATTTTAATTTATATTATTTATTTTAAAATCTACTGAATTATTTTTATATTAATAATATAACTATCTGACTGTTTAATACTACTACTAATAAAAATCTTAGACTGTTTCTATTAAAAAAATAGTTAAATATAAAAAAAATAATATTTATATTATTATTAATTTAATATAAATTATATAGTAGTTTAGAAAATATTTTAACTATTATAATTTATAAAAGAACTAGTAGATTAAAATTAATTATATATTAATATATGCTATATTTAATTTCAGTTTTATTTTTATTTTTATAATAAAAAGATAAAACTAGACTAATACCAACTAGTAAGTCTATTATAGTAAACTAACTAATTATTTATAATTATAATTAATCATTAGTTAATTAGTTAGACTAATTATTATTAATATAATAGTAAAGAATCTTATTAAGATTCTAACTATTATTATTAAAGCTATTATACTAAAAAAAACTATTATTAAATATTTTAAATCCGATTATATAAAAAAAATAAAAAAATTAAAGTATTATATATAGTAAATAAAATAATAGACTAAATCCGGCTATTATATAGATTAAAAAGTTTATAATAAAACCTATAATATATTATATTAATAAACTATTAAATAAAAAAAATAAATATATTAAAAAAAATAAAAAATAAGAAATATTTTATTAAAAGATTTTAAAAACTAGTTTATTAAATCTATATATATAGAAACCCGAGATTTATATTTATATTTATATTATAATCGCCAACCGGAAAATTAGTAGAAAAATCTGAAATTAAAGCTAAGTTCTTTTAATAAATTTTATTTCTAGCTGTTGGTATAGTAGATCTTATTAATATTAATAATTAGAAATACCCCAAGCTGTATAAAATATTTTAAATAATTTTAGATAAAATATATTATATAATTTGATAAACTATATTTAGAAAAACTTCCAGCCTTAATAAACTACTTAATCTAGTTTTTTAATAAGTTTTTTTTATTGAGTATTAATTAACTAATATTTTTAATATATATTTAGATATAAGCTATTATTTCTAATACTTCCGTCGATTAATTATTATTATTATATATAAGTTGAATATAAATAACTATATTATATTTAAAAACTACTAATTTATTGTTTTATTTAATATACTGAATAAGATTTTAGAATTAATTATTATTTTTTAAATTAACTATATAATAGAAGTTCTTAGCCTGCTTTTAAAATATTATGTAAATAAATATTAAGAAAGATTCAACAACCATATTTTATGTCTAATTTTTAAATAAGTTTATATTATATAATAAACGGACTATCTAGTAGCTAGTTTACTAATAGTTAATATTTAAAAATTTTATAATAATATAATATATTAATATCTTTTTTATAATCTGCGGAAATATTATATACTGGCTAAAATTATTTATTAAATTATTTTTTTTATTAATCAGCGAACCACCATTATTATATAAAAAAAAGTTATAAAAAAATATAATTATAAGTATTATTTAGAACTTACTATTTTTATCTATTTTTTATCTATTTTATAATACCGATCTGTTTAAACTATTTTTATAGAGGGATATATTTTTATTATTAGTTATATAAATAATACTTATATACTAATATAAAAAAATATAATTTTTAAAAATTATATCTGTTTATAAAGACTCTACTATTATACTAAAATTTAGTAATACTAATATATCTTAGTATTCTTACTATCAAAGTATAGCTTAATTAATATAATAAAAAACTTTTTTTATATAGAAATAGTTTCTATTATATAGTTAAATAAATTTTTAATTATTATAAAAATAATAGTTAAATTAATATAAAGCTTCTGCTATCTCGGGGTCTTTTTAGATTTAAAACTAGCAGAAACTTTTTATTTTTTGTAATTAAAAATTAAAGTTATTTAACTTATTATAGCTTTTTTTTTAATTACAGGTTTTATTTAAAGTATATTAACTGTTAATCTATATTATATATATACTACTTTTTTTTCTAGTTGCTTTTTAAATATTTTATATAGATTATCCGCAGTATTTAAAACTACTAGAAAACTGTTATTAATATTATAAAAATTTTTAAAAATATTTAATATAAAGTTTTATATTATATAATAAAGATTTTTTATACTACTACTACAGCTGCTCTTAAAATATATCTTAATATTTTATTATTATAAATTTTAATTAAATAAGCTACTAAAATACTTATTTTTAAATTATAATATTACTATTTTATTATTAAGTCTTATTTTTAATCTAATAGGCCTACTTTAGTAGATATTATTTTAATAATCCGAAGATTAATGTAACTATATTATTATTAAACTATTTTAAATACTAACTAATTTGAGATTTTAGGCTTAACCCGGGTATATTAATATTTATTAAGATTATTAAACTAGTACTAGTTTTATTATAGTAAGGTTTTTTTATTATTAATATTATTAGTTTTAGAAAGAAAGCTTTTTAAAGATATATTTTTTTATTTTTTATTATTTTTTTATATATATTAATAGCAGCGGCTACTCCGATAGTATTAATATTATAATAATAATTTATAATAAAAATTAAATTATATTAGTTAATTAAAAAAATATTTATATAATATATTTTATAAAAATAACTAGTATAGAACTTATTCTAATCTTTATTAAAAAAATCTAATATATTTATTCATAGAAATATTACTTTCCGGGTAATATCAACTCTGGTTATTTTTAAGTCTAGATTAATAATAATTCTTATTAATAATTAAGCAGCTATATAGACTTATATTAAGTTCTAATATTAATTAGAGTAAGTTATTATTAAATAAGTGGTTTACTAACTTAATTATATATAAAAAACCGGCTAATAAATATATTTTTAATAGCTCTTAGATTATAAAAATATATTAAATAATAAACGAGTAGATTAATATATTAAAATAATAACTACTTAAACCGCCGGCTAACCGATATTTTTTATACTAATTTCTGCTATATACGAAAAATTTAAAAATCTAGCTAATTAGTAATAAAAAACTAATTAGACTAATAATTTATACAGCTTCTATATTTATTATATTTTTATTAATATAATAAAAAATAAATAAGTCTATAGTCTATATATAAGTTTTTATTAAATATAATTCTTAATATTAGTTTAAATACTAACTAATAAAATTATTTTAGATATTTATTCAAAAATTATTAGAATTACTAGATTAAATATATACTTCTATAAATAAAGACCCTATTAGTTAAATATATTTTTATTAAATATTTAAAATATAACTTTTTTTATTAGAATATTTTTTAAATTAAAAAAAAACTTACTAATTTTTAGTATTTCTTCGGAGAAAGAATAGTAAAATAAATAATCTGTTTTATATTATATATAAGACTTTTAAATTAATTTTAAAGCCTAACTAATATTATTTTTAATATCATATTTATTAAAATATAATTATTTTTAATATACAGACAGGCTACGAAATACTAGCTAGTTTATATATTAATTAATTATTTTTTCTTATTTTGTTAGAAGTAGAAACTACAGCTAACTAACTTTTTTTAAATAGTAAGCTTTTATTTATTATATTAAGATTATAATATTTGAAGATCCTCGGGCTAACTAGTAAAAACTATTAATAACAGATCTAAATATTAAATTATATAATAACTAATAGCCGTGGCGGTAACTAGTAAAAAAATATATTATAAAATAAATATAAAAATAAAATATATCCGCGGCTATAAACACCGCTAGTTTGCGACGTAGAAAAGAAATCTATATAATATTATAAAAATTATATAAAGATTATATAAAAATTAAGAATTTAAAAAGAAAAATAAATCAACTAGCTAACTATTTTATTTTATATATAGATTTAATATCCCGGTGGTCTATCTAGCTGCCGGACTGGGACCTGCCGCTACTCGGCTGTTAGGGCTGACATATGCGTATATGATAAATTTAATTTGATTTAGTTTAGTTTATTAACTCAACTTTCTAAGAATATAATATTTATATATAGTTATATTAATTATATATTTTAAATCTTATTCTAGATTAGATTTTTTCGACTATAAAAAAAATAATCTAATATTATTTTTATTAAAAGAAATATAGATAAATACTAATTCTATAAGTTTAAACAGATTCTAAAAAGATATAATATTATAATAAAACTTAAAAAAATTAAGATATAATATTTAATAAAACTTTTAGACTATAAAAATATATATAATAAATAATAAAATACTAATAAGCTGAATAATACTAAAGAGTTTATAAAAGATTTTAAATATATATATTTAATATATAAAATATTATAAAATATAAGAATAAACTAGTAAATATATTATTATTAGTTTTATTCTATTTTTTTATTCTAACTAATTTAATATAATATTCTTTTTTATTATTATTATCTTTTTTTATTATTCTATACTATTATTTTATTTATTCTACTACTATTATTAAATCCTATCTCTTTTATTTTTATAAGTCTATTTATTTCTAGTTATGTCCAGCTATTTTTTATTTTATTTTATTATCTATTTTATCTTTTTTCTATAGCCCTCTAACTCCAACTATTTTTTTATTTTATTATTTATTTTCTTTTTTAAAATCTTATTATTTATTTTCTATTATTTATTTTATTTATTTTATTATCTAAATAGTGTTATTATAATTAGTTTATTTTATATTTCTTATAAATATAAATATTCTATAAGATTAAAAGCTTGATGCCTCAGCAATTTATATAAAAATAAAATTAATTATTGTAGTTATAGTAGGTTTCTAAATAATATAATTAATATAAATATAAATAAATTAATAATAAATATAATAGCTGAACTGTATGTAATAGTCCGGGATTTAATATTATTAATAATATTTTAATATACTAAATATTTAACTATAAATTAATTTAAATAAGCTAAAAACTAAGCTTATAAGTAAAAAAAAAGCTTAATATTTAAAAACAAATATAAAAAAACTAACCTTTTACTAAAAAAGCTATAATCTAATATATAATAAATAAGAAGCTTAGAAAATTCTAAGCTAAAATAGTCTTAAATAATAATATTATTTTTCAAAAAAATATAATAAAATTATTAAAACTAATTAAATTTATAAGAATTTATAGAATAATATATTTTTAATATTATTTAGTAGAAAGCCAGTTTATAAATAAAATAAATATTTTTAAAATCTTTATAGTAATATATTAAACTTTAGTTAAATCTTTCTTTTTTTAAGTTTTTTTATTACTTTATAATAAATAATAATATATTTTTATCCCGCCTTTAATATCGGTCGAATCTAAATAAAATTATAAAAAAATAATTAAGTTTTTAATTAGATTTATTAAAATAATTATAAATAATATTTTATCTTATTTTAGTATTAATATAATTCTATTTGAAGCTAATAATAAAATATATTTTTATATAATATTAAATTTTTTTATTTTAAATAAAATATACTATTTTATTTATATTAATAAAATATAATATTATAATTGTAATGGAAGAAACGAATTTTATAAATGAGTAGATTATTGCTAAAAATAAAGAACCCAAGATTCGGCTAACCGAAGTTCTACCGCCAGAGGCGGTAATAAAAACAGCTATAAAATAAAAAAAAGAATAATTAGGAAAATTAATATATACTATAAATACCGGACTTTATAACTAATATTCTCGGAAGTATATATATAAATAAACTAATATAATTAATATTAAGATATATTATAATTGAAATAAAAAACTTTAATACATAGTTATAAGGTATAAAATACCGGGTATAAAAAAGGGATAAAGATATAAAGATATAAAAATATAAAATAATAACAGTATAAGATGTGAGGTGTAGATATTTAAAAAATATAAATATAAAAAAATATAAAAATATAAAAACAAGATACTTAGTATATTAAATATAATAAGTATATAAAAAAAATAATAAAATAAAGAAGAAAAAAACCGGGCTTTATAAAATACTACTAATAGTTTTTAAAATTTTTAATTAATTTTTCTGCGGTGATATTGGAGGCGTAAATCTATATATTATTTTTAAAACTATATTTAAATTAATAGATAAAATACTATATAACTAGAATATAATATTAACTATAATAGATAATATATTTATTAAGAATTTTAAATACTTTCTAATAATTATTATTAGAAAGATATTTATTAATAATATAAAATAATTTAGTAAAATATAATTATATAGATTTTTATTGATAAAAATAGGCTCGAGCTGTACTATAAATATAATAGAATAGATATACTATAAAGTAAATAAATAAAAATAATATATATAATAATTAATAATTTTAATAATAAAAAACAGACTAATATACTATTATAATAGCTTTTTCTTAGTCTAATCAGATACAGCAGATAAGATATATCTCTTATAAAAATATAAATATATATTATTATTAGAAATAAAATATATAGATTTATAGTTAGTATTATATATTGTTTATATAAATAAATATATATTTTAATATTTTTTTAATAATGTTATACTGCTATAAAAAGTCTTAAATACTTTTGATAGTATAAATATAAATATTTTTTAATATATAAAAAAAAACCTTAAAAGTATTTTATAGAAAATAATAACTTTAATAATAGTTTTTAGAAGTAATATATTAATATCTTTAAATATTATATTTTTTTATAACAGTATTAGTACTTTTCAGAATAATTAGATTAATTTAAGAAAGATTAAAATATTTAACTTAGCATAATATACACTTAATAAAAAACTAAGAGTATTTTAAAAATATATTATATATAAAATAGTGTAGCAATTAACTGATAGTTGTAAAAAAAGTTAATTATAATAATAATACTAAAAAATATAAAAATCTAGTTTTAAATATTTTAAATAATTTTATAATATATTATAATTCTTATAATTTAAATTATATACTTAGATTAACTGTCGGTTTGCAGGTAAGCCGTAGTAGAATAAAACTAATAATATTTTATATATATAAATAAATTTTTTTAAAATTCTAATATAAACTAAAAGTTATAATTAAATATAAAATAATATAGTATATTCTAATTATAAAACTATATATAGTTAATAAATATAACTTTCTATTATTAGAATAATTATATTAAGCAGCCAGGCAGTAAACTAAAATATTTTTTAAATTTATTAATAATAATAAAAACTTAATTATATACTAAAAATAAAAAAACAGAAACTGGTAATAATATAATAATAAAGTCTATAATTATAGTTTAAAATAATAATATAAATATAAAAATTCATTATAATTAACTATAAGATTAATACTTATAGAGATAATTATTTAAATATATAAAATATTTAAAAATATAGTTATTTCACAGCTTATAAGCTTACCAAATAATAAAGTTATTTAATTTAGCTATATATTTAGTAAGATCTTAATAGTTATATTTATTATAAATAATATAAAAATTTTTTAGATATAATTAAATATAAAAAATATAGCTAGAGCTCTTTAAAAATAATATTATTATTTTTAATATTATTTTTAAATATATCGAATATAATAAATCTATCAGAATTATAAATAATATATTTTATTATAAATAAAAAACTATTATTTATAAAATAAAGTAATAAGATATTAAAATTAGATTAAAATATAATAATAATTTTAAAATATAAGTATCGAAGGCATATCTACCGCCAGAGGCGGTAACAAAGACGGCCATAAAACAAAAGATAGAGTAATCAAGAAGATTAATATACGCCACAATAATAGTTTTTTTGGTAATATTAACTAGATAGTTATAGCAGTAGATATAATTATTAAATATAAATATCTTCTAAAAAAGAATATAAAACAGCTTATATCTGCTAAATAATCTAATATAAGTAGTAGAAATAAGAAATATTTTAATAAATATTTATAAAATTTAAATTTTTATAATAATCAACTAATACTATTTTAACTATAATAAAAAATCTAATATTTAATAAAATCTCATTTAATCTATTTTTATATACTGTAATAATAATATTAAAGATTCATATATTTAATTAAATTTAGATAAATTTAGATAGCAACAGTAAATATAAGACCGCAGAAAAAGAAAAAGTTAAGAAAAAGACTAAAAAAAGCTAATAATAAAAAAAAATTAATAAATAAACTTATACTTTCTGGCTTATCTATTTTTCTTAGTTTTATAAACTATCGCCTGGTTTTATATTTTAATTTTATCTTTCTGCTATTTTTTGATATTATTTATTTCTTTAGTAGCTAGTTAATATAGTCAGATAACTATAATCTTTTCAGTCTAATATCTACTATTATATTTAATATAGCTGTATTTATAAAGACTACCGCCCCCCATACCAGCGGCTATATATAATAAAATCTAAATAGTATTAAAAAAGAGAATCAATTAATAAATAGAATTATAACAATTTAAGTATTCGTACTTTAGCCCGTGATATTTATAAATATTATTTTTAGCAGCTAATAATATATATTTTTTATAACTAGACTTTTATAATAGTTAGTATTAGTTTTAAGCTTTTATTTAATTATTAGTTTCTAATTTTTAAAAATTATACTTTTTCTATTATTAACTATCAGAGAATCTAAAAATTTTAAAATCTTTTTAATAATTAAAAATTTATAGTCAGTATTGGTTATTAAAATTAATATAATATTTTTTTATATTATAATTTAAATATTCTTAGTTTTTAAAATATCTTTTTTAGCTTTTAAAAAATTAATATGATAAAAAGAATATTATAATTAATTTTTAGTTATATTAGATTTTTTTTAGTTTAATTATCTCAGTTAATAGTTTTACAATCTTTTTTTAAACTTATTATAAATTCTTAGTATCAGCTTAAAAATATATTTAGAATTGTTTTACAAAAATTATAGAATTGTTTAGATAAAATATCTTTGTTAAAAGTTTTAATAGTTTTATTTATAAATAGAATTAATTTCTAAACTTTTTTTAGACGGCTTGAATTCTAATTAATTATATACTATTATAGTTATTTTAATATTCAATTTTATTTAAAATCTGGACTTTTTTAATAAATCTTATAGCTAGCAGCTATAATAATAAAATTTCTTAATTTCTTAATGATAAATTAATTATATTTAAAACTTTATTCTAAATCTTTTATTTTTTGATTATTATATAGTCTACAGCTAGAATAATGGAAATATAATTAGAATATATAATTTTAAAGTTTTATATTTTTTAGATTTAGATTTTTTAAAACTAATTATTATTACCGTCTACTCTTGTAAAAAAAGAAAACTTTTAAAAATAATAAAAATATATATATTTTTTATATTTAATTATAAAAAGTTTTAGAAAAATATAAAAATATAGATAATATTTAAAATTATATTATAGCTACTTAAATTAGTTTATTTTCTATTAATCTAATATTAATATTATAAACTTTTAAACATAAAAAGAGAAAAGAATAGAAATAAGAAGGTATATACCTGCAGTTTATCTATTATAAGACGGCTGGAAAAATAAACAAGATAAATATAATAAAATATTAGATAAGATTAGTAAGACAGACTGGATTTATAAAATAGGCAGGGTATACAGGGTGGCCTTTATATAATTACTGATTCTATTTATAACTAGATATTTTATTTTTATATTAAATATATTAATACTCTTTCTTTATTTGATTTTAGTTTAAAATTTAGTATAATATTATATTTTCTACTATTTAGCTTTATTTTTTTAATATATCTTTCAATACTATTTAATTTTAATATTTTTAAATATACTACCGGGCGGTTATATAATATATAAAAAACTATTCCAAAATAAAACTATTAGTTTAATATATAATTATATTTATTCAAGAAAGGTATAAGATTATTATCTAGCTATATAATTAACTTATTTTTATAAAGTAGATAAATCTATAGAATATAAGTATAATATTATATTAAATAATATTAATAATTTAATCTAATTTTTCTAAACATTAGATTTAAATAGTTTTATCAGCTATTTTGAAACTAAAAGAATTAAAATAATAAAATTCTATAATATTTTTTATAGTTTTATCTATTTTTAGTTAGATTTATATTATTAAATTTCTATTAGTAGTCTTTATAAATAATATTCTTCGGATATATTTATAATACAATAATAATCTATTTTTATATAAAAACTAATATTTAAAGATTATTTAAAAACAGATTTAAAATATTCGTATAGAAATAAATAGTATTATAATAATAGTATAAATTTAAACAGTGCGATAATTAATAATATAAAAAGATTTTAATAAAGAATGCGCCAGCTACACCAAACAGCACGCCACTATTAAATTATTAATCGGAAAGAATAGAAAGTTATACCTAATTTTATTCTTTATTAATTTATTACTTTTTAATAGTATTTTTAGTTCTTATAATATTATACAATACCTACCGCTACAGCAGCCTATATCTACTATTATGGCAGTCTGCTTTTGGGTTGATACAGATTCGTCGGGCTTTTAGTCCAGATATTTATATTACTATATTATTTACTTCTCTTTTTATATAATATATTATTCTAGGATTTTTTAGAGAAGAAGATTTCTTAAAACTTAGTTTTAAAATTAATAAAAAACTATTTTTAATTATTTTAATTATTTTATTTAAATAGTATATCTACTGCGTTAAATAGTTTTTAATAATTTCTAATTTTTTTTAGTTAATTAAAAAAAATAATATATTATTGAATAAATCTTTGCTGGAATTATCTTAAGATACTTTATCTATTTTGCAATTATATTATTTAATTTAGATAGATATTTAAAAAGTATAAGCTATTATTTACTAATTAAAATAATTAAAAAAATTTAAAAGATAGATTTAAATATTATAAATAGAATATAGAAATATTAAATTTTTAATAAAACTATATTAATATTATACTAGTTTAACTTTATCTTTTAAATATAAAAAAAATTAAATTTAAAGAAATTCTTATCTTCTTTCTTTAATTTAGTTTATAATAAAAAATGGAATAAATTTATAATTTATAATATATTTTTAAAAAACCTTTTTAAAAGTATTATATAAAAAATTAAAAAGTTTTAACTATAATTAACTACTTAAAATTTATCTATTAGCAGAAATAATACTAATATATTAATAAAGAATTCCCGGAAGACTACTAAAATACTAAAAAATTATAAAATTATTTTATTTAATAAATTTTTTTTTACTGAAAATATAGTGATTTTATAATCTAATATTATAAAACAGCTTAAATAAATCTATTAGTAAAATAATTAGAATTTAAAAAAGTTTTATTTTTACTTAAATATTTTAGAATATTATTTTAAGTCTAAATAAAATAATAAATATATCTTAATTTTTTTTAAAGCTGGTACTAGAATTTAGTTAATATATTTATAAATATATACTAAAACTATCGGACTTCTAAAAAAAATAGTATCTATTATTATTTATTATTAGAATATATAAAATAAAAAAAATAAGATCTAAAAAAATAAAAAACTATTTAAATAAAATTTTTAGAGAATCTAAAGTCTTATAATTAACTAATAAATTCTTTTTATTAAAATTTTTATAAAATAAAAAAAATTAAAAAGAAAAAACTCTTTATTATTATAAATATAATAGTAAATATTACTTAGATAATTAATACTTTTATAAAAATAACAATAAAATTAAACTAAAACTAATAAAAAAAATAATAGTTAAAAAAGCTTTTATATTTTAAATAAACTAATTTAAAATAAAAATTACTATTTATTTTAATATATTTATTTATTATAAAAATATATTTAAAATTTATATAGACTTAGATTTATATACTAAAATTAATCTTATTAGCTATTAATTTATTTAGTAATTCTATTTAAATATAATTTATTTTATAATCTTATTAGTTATTATAATTGATTATTTTATTATAAATATCTATAATATATAAAAAGTTCTTATTATTACTATTAATTTAAAAGAAACTATGTAATTATTTATAAAATATTATATAACTATTAATTATTATTTTAGATTTTTTTAAAAGTTTTATTTTATTTTTAATAATTATTTTAAAAGATCTATATATTTATTTATTTATATAAAATTAATAATAGTAGTATAAGACTTAAATATTAGAAATCTTATTTTTCTTAATTTATAAAAATTTATTAAAAATTTATTTATATTTATACTATTATTAAACTTCTAAACAATATCTAGCTGCTAAAAAATGAAATTTTATTAAATTATTTATAAATTAGATCTAATAAAATTATATTATTTTTTAAACTTTATAATTTTATAAATATATCTTTTTCTAATTATTTTTAGTAATTTTTTTTCTAAACTATCGGATTATACTATTAATCTAAAAAATAATAAAATTCTACTATATAGATTTATTTATTTTTTATTCTAAGTTAAGCTTTAATCTCTTTATTATTATATTAATAAAAATATTTAATTAAAATAAATTTAATCTTCTAAAAGTCTTATAAAAGTCTTTATTTTTTTTATATTAAAGAAAAATAAAGGCCTCTAATTATATATAAATTATAAAAAGCTTAATAAGATTTTAGTTAAAAATTATTATTTTTTACTTATCATTTTAAAAATTTTAAATAAGATTATAAAAACTAAATACTTCTTAAAACTTAATATTTAAAATGTTTATTATTAAATTTATATTAAATTAAAAGATACAGAGAAAACAGCTTTTTAAATTTATTACAAATATTTTAAATATTTAATAATATTATTTAAATTAATTAATACTTTAATTATGTTTTAAAACTATATTTATTTAGCTTTTTATAATATATTAAAGTTTTTTTAAAGAACTACTTTTTTTATATTTTTTATTTATATTAAGTATTAGAATATTTATAAAAAATAGATCTTTATATTAAACTATTAAAGTATACTTTTTATTAAAATTATATTAAATTTTTAGAATATATTATATTTTTATATAATATATTAATAGATTTTCGAAAAATATCTAATATTTCTATATAGCTAATAATAATTATATACTATAAGATTTAAGTATTCTTATGATTTTATAATTTTTATTAATATTTTATTAGAAATTATTTTTCAATTATATTATTATTAATCTTTTTTTTAAAGAGCACCCAGAATAGAAAAAAATCTGAAAAAATAATATTAATTAATAAAAAAATAATAGTATTCTAATAACTATTTTATGGTTTTAAAACTATATTATTAATAAAATATTTTAATTCTAAACAGAAAATCCGAATAAAAATAGATATTTTTTAATAGAATATAACAAAAATATTATTCTAATTAAATAATTATAAAATATACTATTTTATTATATTTTAATTAAAAAACTTTAATAATATTAAAACTTATTATTTAATTCTAAATTAAAAGCTTTTTATTATTGTTTATTTATTTAAATATTAGTATTAATATCTTAAAAAACTATTATATATTATTAAAATTCTTTTAAATTATTAAAATCTTTAAATTTTTATAAAGCAGCTAAAGCTCAACAGCTCTTAAATTTAATAATATATATATTTTAATAATTATAATTTCATTATTTAATTTTAATTTAATAAATATAATTCTACTAATCTATTATTAAAAATAAAAAAATTTAAAAATCTTATTTAATATAAAGATTTTAAAGTTCATATAATATTAAATAACTAATAAATTTTTAGTAGAATCTTAGCTAGTCTTTATAAAATCCTAGTTTAAATATAATAAAATATTTTTATAAAAAAGTTTTAAACTTAGTATTTATATAATATTAAGCTTCCAATAAAATTAAAAATATTAGAAAACTAATATAAACATAACTAACTAGATTATTAAAATAAAAATATTTTATAATTTATATATTAATATATTAGTAGTATTTTAAATATATGAATATAAAAATTTATTGTATTTTAAAACTATTAAAATAAACTTATTTTATAATAAATATATTAGTATATTATAAGTATTCTAAGTATATATAAATAAAGATTTATTTTATTTTAAAATTAATAAAAAATTATATTTTCTAATTAGAAGAATCTAAAATAAAAATATGGAAATATATTATTAAAAACTTATTATTTTAAAAAATAATTCTAAATTTAAATATTGCAAAATTAATAAGAATAATCTTATTATATATCAGTATTATTTATATATTTTTATAAAAGAAAGTCTTCGATAATATTCATGGAATTTGTATTATAATAATTAACTAATAGACTATTTTAGATAATTAAAAATAAAAACTCTTCTTAAAAAAATATCTATTAAATAAATCTTTATAAAAATATAATTATTTATATTCAAAAATATTCTATATATTAAAAGATTATATTTATTAAATATAAATTATATAATAAGCTTAAATTACTATTAATTTTTAGCTGATCTTTTATTAAACTATTTATAGATTTTATTATAAATCTGTTTTTTATTATAATAAAAAAAATATTTTAGATTTAATTTTTATTATTATTAATAGATTTATAAAATAGTATTAATTTTTATTTATTTTATATATTATAATTATTTTAGAATTTATTAAACTTTTTTATAAAAAGATTAAATTTTAGTTTAAATTATCTTAGAATATAATTTCAAATAAAGGTTTTTTTCACTAATAAATTTTAATTTTGAATTATATATTATACTTAGATTAAACTCTGTTTATCGACGATATTTTAATTCTAAACTAATAATTAAACTAAAAAAATAAACTAGACTTTTAAAGAATATTTTTAGTATTTTATTAATAAAAATTAATTAAACTAATTTATTTTGTTATTTTTTATTTAATTTATTTATAATAATATTTTAAACTTAACTACTAGCTATTCTTTTTTTAAAATTTTTATAAATTATTTATTTAATTTTTATTTTTATATTAAGACCGGTACTTTCTAGAAAAAGATTTTTATAGCTAAAAATTAAATTAATAAGCTAGCTGTATTATAAAAGAATTTATAAAATTATTAATAAAAAATTAATAAAGTAGAAAAAAAATATTATAATAAAAAATATCAGCTAAGAACTTTTAAAGTAAGAAATCTAATAAAACTATTTTTTAAAAATTTAAAAATTAAGATTTTTTTTAAAAGCTATTTTTTTAATATATTAAACTTTTAAAGATCCTAGCAGTTATTAAAAACAAGTATATTAAATTTCTTTATTTAACTATTATTATTAAATTTATAATATTTTTTATATATTATTATTAGAATAATAAAAATTTAATATAAATTTATAAGACTAACTTTATTTTCTAGATTTTAAAAAAAAAGTTTAAGATTAAAAATATTAAAAATAAATAGATTTTTAAAGATAAATAATATTTTCTAATTAAATAAGCAGATTAGCTAAATAAATATAATAAATAGATTTTAAAAAAATCTATAAATAATATTTAATAAGTTATTTAAAGCTATAAAAAATAAAAAAAAATTAAAATAATAAAAAATATCTTATTTCTAAATATAAAAAAAATAACCGAATTTATATTAAATTACTATATTAAATATATTTAAATATTAATAGTAAAATATATAATTAAAATAAAAACTCTTTATAAATAAACTAGATTTTTATTAAAAAATTATTAAATTAGTTCGGCTAATTAATACTATTTTTATAACAAATAAATGATAAAAAATTAGAATTATTTTATATTTTAAATATAGAAATCCTAAAAGACGGTCTTATTATTATATATAGTATATATTTTATAATAAACTTCTTTAAAAAATATCTATTTAATTCTAGTTTTTAAAAGAAATCTATTATTTTTAAATATTAAATAAAATATAATCGGATCATCTGTAATAGAATAATAATTTCTAATAAAAAAATAATAAAAAATTAAATTAAGCTAATAAATTAGCTTATAAATTAATAAAAAATTACTAAAGAAATATATAATAATTTTAAATTTATTAATATTAATAAGTTCATACTTGCGGTAGTAGACTAGCTCAGCTATTTTAAAACTAATAGTTAAAATTAAAATTAAATAGCTAATTTAAATATAAAATATTAAATCTTAATCTAAATTCTAGTTAAAAATAGTATAATTAATAAAAAACTTCTAACTTTAGTTAAGAATTTATAATAATTTAAGAATATTTTTTAGTATATTAACTAAAATCTAATTTTTATTAATTTAATAAATTTAGTAAAAAGCTGTTAAAATATATTTAATAATAAATCTAATTTCTATTAGAATATTATTTATATACTATAAATACTATAGTATTAAAAATATAGTTAAATATAAAATTTTTTATATTAATAATATTAAACTTTTTAATACTAGTTTTTAAATAATATAAATAAAAAAAATCTTAGATATAATAAATATATTAGCTAAACAACAGCAAGTAGTTATAAATATTATATTAAAAAATAATAAAAATAAAAACTTAAAAAAAATAAATTAATAAATAAATATTAAATAAATAATAAAAATAAAAATAAAAATAATAAAAAAAGAAAGTATAAAAAAAACTTCAATAAAGAATTAAAATATAAAAATAAATAAAAATATATATTAATTTTTTTATTTATATATATACTTTATATTAGATTCTAATTAGATTATTAATAAAATATATATTTTATTTACTGCTTTAAAATCTTTTATTTATATAATATATAATTTATTAAATAATTCTTCTATTATTATAGTACTAAACTTTATTATTTAGAAAATACTATTAATAAAAACATCTAATTAAAATAAATAATAAAACTATTTATAATTATATTATTATATTAAATAATCTAGTTTAGTAGAAAAGTATCATTATTATATAATATCTACTACTATAATAGTTTATATTTATTATTATAATAATCTATTTTTAGATTAATATAAATTTATTAGACTTTTAATCTAAATATTTATATTATTATATTACTTACTTCTTTTTTTATATAATATATTATTCTAAAATCTTTTAAAAAAGAAGATTCTTTAAAAATTAGTTTTAAAATTAATAAAAAACTGCTTTTAACTATTTTACTTGCCTTACCTAACCAGCGTTTCTACTGTGTCAAGTAGTTCCTAACAATTCCTAATCCTTTTATAATTATATAATAATATAATATTTTTTAAAATATTTTTTAAAAAGCTAATATAATCTCAACTCGGTCCGACTACTATTATAAAAATTTATATATATATATAATAATTATTAATAATATTTTTAAATAATTTAAAAAAAATAAAAAAAAATAAATAATAACTGTTACTGTTCGAGCATGTCGATATTCTGCCGTTCATTCGTGTGGCCGCCCTCCTCACCGCCTGAGTGGCAGAACTTCGAGACGGTCGATTCCTCCCGTCCTTCCTATGTTACCGTTCGAGCATGTCGATATTCTGCTGTTTATTCGTGTGGCCGTTCTTCTTACGCCTGAGTAGCAGAACTTTAAAATAGTTGATTTCTTTTATTTTTTATGTCTAAGAATTATAATTAATTATATTAATTATATTAAACTTTAACTATAATATATAATAATATATCTTCTAGTTATCTAAATATATATTTTATATACATCTAAAAAAACACTAGCTTATTTATCTTTTTTATATTTATTTTTTATGTTTTATATTTATAATTCTATTAGTTACCGCGATTTCTTTATTTCCGAATTTCTTATTTTATTTTTATTTATAGATTATTGAATCTGTTAAATCCTATTCTAATTATTTAACTAATTAAACTAAAATTTACATATATTTACTATTTTTAAAATTATTCTCCATTTCTACTTTATATTTATTTACCAACTACGTTATTTTTAATTATATTTATATTTATATTTATTAGTTTTAACATATTTTATTTTTAACTTTTTATCTAATAGTCTTTTATTTTACATTTATAAATATATATTTAATTATTATAATCTTAATATTATTAAGTTTATTATTAGAGAGTTCCAGACTGATTATCTGTAATATCTAATATTAAAATATTTATATCTAATTTAGAATTAATATATTAAACTATATAGCATTTTGTATTTTAAATAAATATAAATTAAAAATAGTTTAATATAAATATTTTATTTTATTCTTATTATATGATTTATATTATTTCTATTGTTATTTCCGCGAGAAATCACCTATATTTATTTTTTTAAAATATTAATAAATCTGTTTTAAATAAAAATATTTTTTTTAAGAAATCCGACTATCTTCTTAAATCCGAGTCTAACTTATTTATATAATAATTTTAAAATTTAAGATCTTAAAAAGTTTTAACTAATTATCTTAAATTATTTATTTTTTTTAGTTTAGCCTATGCAAGATTTATAACTTATTTATTAATATTATTTTTTTAATTTATATATTTTATAAAAAATATCTATTAGTTTATTTTATAATTAATATAACTTAATACTATAAATATATTTTTAAAAATTATTTTTATATTTTACTAACTTTTAGTTATTTAGATCTTCTGTTTTTTTGTCTCTCGGTATTAATATTTTTAATATATATAAGTATAAAAAACCGATTTTTCTATATTTTAAAATCGATAATATCAAATATAAGAATATTTTATTTTTAAATATTAGTCTAATTATAACTGAAAATAAGCCGACTATACTAAAATAAGTTTATAATAAATAAAATAAACTACTTATTCTTTATATATTATTTTATTATTTTATTCTAATTATTTGTTTTTTTAATATATATCTAAGTCTAATATTTTTTATATAATTTCTTACATATATAGTATTTCTATTTAGTATCTTTTTATATTTCGGACTATCTAGACTTAATATTTTTTATTATAGATAATCTATATAAATAAATTTTTATATAAACTTTTATAGATTTTTTTTAATATAATACTTTTAACTAATCTAAATAATTCCGATAATATTAATTCTAGTATTACTATATTAAATATTCTGTTTATTCTATTTATATTAATATTTATATTTAGATTTTAGTAGATATAAACAACCGAACAGTCTATTTATTTTATTAATATAAATATAATTTTCAAATAAATTTTCTACTATTTTTTATTTTTAAAAATAATACTTAAAATAATTCTTAGTATAATATTTTTTTTTCTATTTCTTTTATTTCTTCCGATAATAATAGCCTTCTGTCTAGTAGTATATTTAGAGATTTTTTTAATTTTTTATTCTAATAATTTAAATATCATCTATTATACTATTTATTTTAACAATTAAAACCTAAGACTATTAGTTTCTTCTATTCTAATATAGCTAATAACAAAGTAATAAAATAAATTAGTTAAAATATACATTATAAAAATATTTTTCTTTTTCTTAATTATTTTAAAAATATAATTAAATATTATAAAAAACCTGTTGTTAAAATAAATTTATAAATTTATTTTCGAAATATTACATTAATCTAATATTTAATCGAACTGTCGGATATAAAAAAATATCTTATATTATAAATAATTTTTATAAACAATCAGTTTAAAAAAATAAAGAAAAAGATTTAAATTAAATATATTTACTATAATAATAAAGTTAAATATTATATATTACAGCTTATTTAATATCTAAGCCGGTAGATATATTAATTAATTAACTTAAAATATAATATATTATATTTATAGTATTTAAATAAACAATATCTTTAACTAAATTATTTATAAAATTATTTTAATTTTTATCTAAAAACCGGTATAATTAGACTAACTCAAACTATAATACTTAATATATTTTTTAAACAGCTTAATTAGTAATAGTATAATTAGAAAAACCTTACTTATATTATAAAAAAACTAATAATAATTCTAAATCCTGTAATTAAAAATAATTCTAAAAAGATTATTAATTTTAAAATATTTAAAACAATACTAACAGCAGAAATTCCGGTTAAAATAATAAATTAAATAATTAAATATTATTTTACTAACATTAGAACTAATCTAAAAACTATTTTTAGTAAATTTAATAGTCTAACTATTAGTTATATTAATAAAATAACTAGATATATTAATAACTATATTAACAGCAGTTATATTAGTAAAATTATAATAATTAGAATATATAATAAAACTAATATTTTTATTAACTATTTTTATATCTATCTTTAAATATAAATATAAATACAAATAACTAATAGTCGTAGAATTAACTATATTAATTCTAGAATTAAATATAAAATTATTATAATTAAACTAATAACTAATCCTAAAATAATCATCGGAATAATTAAAATAATTATAATAATAGTAATTATAATTATTAAAGTATATATACTACTATTATAAATCTTACTTTATTTAAATTCTAGGAATATTCTAAGTTTTAATATTAGTATAATAATTCTTATTAATATAACTATGTTTTTCTGTATAAGCCTGCTTATATAAAATAATTTATAGAATATTCTAAGAAATATCTACCGGTTAGATTTATTAAGAAATTATCTAATAATTCTATAAAACTATATAATAAACTGTTTTTTAATAATATCTATATAGTTTAAATTATCGCGGATAATTTTATTAATAAATATTCTGTTTTGCTGTCTTTAGAAGTAGTATTTTTTAGGTATACAAATAAATATCTGAATATTTTGTATTTGTTTGAGTATATAAATAAATATCTAAATATTTTATATTTTTATTATTTGTGTTTTTTATTTTAACCGACAGTTTCTCGGTCTTTTATAATAATTATAGTTAAATCTTTCTATCTAATAATATATTATATAAGTATTTTTTTTATAATATAATAAATACTATATCTATTATTTTTATTATTTATATAACTGATACAATTTCCGTTGTTAAATCCGACTATTTTAAAAAATATTAAATATCTAGAATATTTATATATATATAATAATCTGCAACTGTACTTACTGGTTTAAATAATATCTATTTATATTTTTTAGTCTATTTTAATATAAATTATTTATTAATTATAATTAATATTAAGCTCGGTAAATTAATTCCCGGTGCTATATTTAGATTTATTGAAATATTCTTAAAAATTATTAGTATTAATTTTATATACTAAGCCAAAAAGTTAATTATTTTTAAAATCTATTTTTTATATAAAATTAAGAATAATATTCCTCTAACTAATTATATTTTAATAAATATTAATATTCTATTATTTATTTATATTATAATTAAAATATATTTAGTCAAAAATCTATATTTCAATCTATTTATTAGAATAGATATAATTAACTGAAAGAATATAGTTATTAATTATAAAAATTATACTACTATTATTTATAATCATAAGAATTTTAATATTTTAATATATATTATTTAATCTATTATTATTCTAGTATACTTAAAAATATATATTCTAATTAAAATATATATATATTAATTTTTTTTAAACACCGACTATATCTTTAAACCGAAGAATAATACTAGTATATTACTATATATATACTTAGTCGATGCTAATTTTTTTTATTAAAACTATGAATAATATTAATAAATCTATTATTTTAAATAGATATATTTATATTAAGATTTTTACTAATAATAATTATATAATTATTTATACTATCAAAAATTATACTACTAAATTTATAATATATATTCTATCTTTTAGAATACTAAAATCTAAATAGTCTTTTTATAATTATTATTTTTATATTTTTTAAAAAACTAAGAAATACTAAAAAATAGACTCTGTATATTAATATTATATTTAAATTACTAATATTTTTATATTTACCGCCGAGCTATTCAAAAATATTAAAAATATTAAATATAAAAATAAATATTATATGAATAACTAGTTAAAATATAAATATTTTATAATTCTAAAAATAATAATAATAATCTATACAAACATCTAAATATTTATTTTTAAGTATTTTTAAAAGTCGATATTAATAATAATATTATTTATTTATTTAATAATATTATTATCTATAATAAGCAATATATTAAGAAATTTAAAAATATTCTTATAAAATATAAGACCTAAATATAGCTAAATAATATAAATATTAATATAATAAATATTCCAGAAGAATATTAAATATTAATTTAAATAAACAACGTTTGTGACGGCCGATCAAACCAACTAAATATTATTAATATAGTACTATTTAAACAAAATCTTAAGTATAAAAAAAAAGAAAAATAGCTATATTTCCCGCGGTATTATATTATCTAAATATAGTATAAATAAAATAAAAAAATTAAATAGATTAAACTAATCATAATCTATTATTTTATATAGATATTTTTTATATAGATTTTATATTATTCTCCGGATTGTTTCTAACTATCTGTAAATAAAAAATATTTTTATAATTTTTTATAACTGTTTTTATAGTATAACTATAGATTATAAATATTCTCTAGAATCTAAAATAAAATTATTATTAAAATAATTAGAACTAAAAACTTTTTCTGCAGCTGTTTTTAACTAGATTTATAAATATTTTAAAAAACCAAGACTTTTTAAATAGAAATTATAAAACCTTTTTAGAAGTATAGAAATATTTTTTAGATTTTTAAATAAATATTATAATAAGTCTGCTTTATCTAAGTCTTTTTATTTAATATAATATATTAAATATTTTTAATATATATAAGAATTAAAATTATTTTTTATTTTTTATTTTATATTTTTATTTATATTAATTAGCTCTATCTAGTTTTAGATTTATTCTAGCAGCAGTTTATTTATTAATATGAATTAAAGTTTTTTAAAATAAAATATTAAATATATTTTAATATTAGTAAATAATTATATTTAGAATATATCTTTTTTATTTTAGAACTTTATATAAATTATACTATTTATAGGCCAGCTTTTTAAACAGCTGTTTTGAATTCTAATTAAAATAATTAATATAAATTTTATTTTTAATTTAGATTAAAGTTTTCTTTTAATAGTAGTTAGCCTATATAACTTATTATTTTTAAAAGTTAATAATATTAGTTTTAATAAATTTCTAAATATTTTTAAAATAGATTACTATGTTATAAATATAAATAATATTTATATTTTTCTATCTAATATTTATTAAAAGTTTCTAATTAAAAAATAATCGGAGCTAGTATTTATATTTTATTTAAAATAAGAATATTCTAAGAAATATATACAATAAGTATACTGTAGTAAAATCTATTATTAATAATAGTTTTAACTAATTTTTATAAAAATTATTAATAAAAAAAATTAGTTTTTAAATTAGATATTAGTTTATATTTTTAATTTATCTGTTGGTTTGGGAATGATATATTATAAAAAGGTTTAATTTAATTTAAAAAATATAATAAAACTTTTACTAAAATTCTAAAATAAGTTAAGATTTTTTATTAAAAATAATAATATCTAAAGATTTTATGTAAATATAAATAAATCTAATAAATAACCGGATTATATTTTATATAGTAATATTTTTAAAATATAGACTTAATACCATTTATTTAAAAAATTAATCTAGTATTATATATATAATATTATATTTTTATATATTTTTAAGTAATATATAAAAATCCATAAATATATACTACTACAGCTGGTTAGTAATAAAAAAAGATTAGAATAATTTTTATAATAGTTTTTTTTAATAATTCTTATATTTATGGATTATATAGTTATTTAAATATTAGTAGATATTTTTATTTTAAATATTTTAATAATAATATTATTTAACTAGTTTAAAATTTTTTATCTATTTTAAATATATAATAAATAGCTGGTGGTATATTTTATTTAATAATCTTATATATAGATTTTTTTCGGCAGATATTATTAGATATTCTTTATATAATAATAATCTATTTTAAAGAAAATAGAGATTATTTAGATTAATAATACTTTTTTAGCTAAATTTAATTAACTTATAGTTGGCATAAAGAATTTAATTAATTAATAATAATGTTTTATTTAATAAAATTAGAATAAATAATTATAATATTTATAATATCCCCGGGTTTATTTATTTAGATTATAATATAATCTAGTTATATTTTTAATTAGAAAACTTAAAAATCTTTTTTTATTAAATAAGTATATTAACTAAGATATTACCTTTTTTGAAATTTATATTATATTTTAAAATAATATTTAAATAGAAATTCGGCTTATCTTACTTATTATATATTTAGTTTTTTTAAAGTTATAAAATATTTTAATATTTAATAATCTATAAATATTTTAAAAGACTTTTTATATTAAAGATTTTCTAATTCTATTTTTTAAATTTTTATAGATTTTATAATAGTAAGTATTTTCTTATTATAAATATTTTAGTTCTTTTCAGTAGATCTTATAATTTTAGAAAAAAATAAGACCAAATATTATTAATTATTAATATATTAAATAAGAATTTTTATCATAGTTCTGTTTATAGTATTAGTTTTTAGTTTAATAAAAAATTAGAATTATAATAAATTAATATTAATGTTAAGAAAAAAATATTTTTTAAAAATTTAAAAACTATTTAATATTTTTTATCTTAGATGAAAAAATATTTTTATATGTAAATAATATTAATAATTAGACTAATCTATTATAGTTTTTAATAAATTATTGATAAAAATTATAAAATTCTAAAAATAACTATATTTTATAAATTATTTTTAGAACTTTTTATTTTTTAATAACTATTATTTTCTCCGGGTTTAATTATATTCTGTTAGTAGAGATAATAAAGCTTAAAAACTTAGTTTTTTTAATATAAAACTTATATTTATAAATAATATTTTATAAACCAGCTTTATATAGTTTTTTAAAAACTAGTTTTATATAGATTTAATATTTAAAAAAATTATTATTATAAATTAAAATATTATTAATATATATAGTTATAAATATATTTAAGTATTTATATAAAATCTTATTTATTAATCTTTAAAATATAACTAATCTATTTATTAATCTAAAAAAAAGATTTTATATTTAAATATATTATATTAAATTTAAAAAATAGTTAGATTTTTTAAGTTAAAATCTATATAAATATAATAAAAGCTTTATTTAATATTTAGTTTAATAAATATCTTAGTCTGTTCTAATTAATTAATAATGTTATTAATTATTAATAATAAATACAGATTTTTTTAATTAAGATATTAAGTTTTTAATAATTTATATATTTATAAAAATCTTTTTTAGGCTTTCGAGCTATTAGAATAAATAAGATAAAAAAAACTAAGCTTAGAATAATGAAATCTTTATTTAGATTTTTAATAATATAATATTTTATAGTTTCTAATTCTTTAGCTATTGATTTATATAATAAAAAAACTTCTAATAAAAGCTTATTATTAAACTGGATTTTATAATTATAAATATAAGATAATAATAAAATATTTAAAACTTATTTAAAAAATACTTTAATTAGATTATAATATTAGAAGAAAAAAACTTTAATAATTTTTTATTATTTTTATTTAATAAAAATTAGTTTTATTTTTTTATTAATTATCTTTTTAATTTTTTATAAAAATATAATAAAGATTTTTAATTTTAACTTTTTCAGATATTACTAAAAGCCGGCTATTTTAATTAGTATTATTTTTAAATTAGCTGTTTTTAGTTTTATCTAATTTTTAGTTTATTTATTTTTAGACTTATTTTTATATTTTTTTATCGATATATAATATTTTATTTATTTTACATAATATTTCAATTTAATTTATATTATAGATTCTACTTTTATCTAGTCTCCGCGTAGCCTATATATAAAATAAAAAACTTAAGTTTTTATTATAATATTTTTTAATTATTTTTTTATTTAAAAATAAATTATTATTTACCAGCTGTTCTAGTATCTTATAATTAGAAGAAATAATATTATATATTAGTTATTAATTATTTTAAATAAAAATATCTTAATAATTTAATAAAAGAATTATTTATTATTTACTTTTTAAATCTAATAATTAATTTACTTTTTTATTTGATATTCTTTTAATATATCTAGTTTATCTTCTAGTACCTAATAATCCTAAAAAAAACTATTTCTAAAAATCTAATTTAAACTTTATTTTTAAATAAAAGTTTTTTAGATTATATAAATTAATTTATATAATAGTCCGGCAGAACTTTTTATTTTATTAACTATAATTTTTCTAAGATTATATTATAGAATTCTAAGTCTAGTACTAAAAAGAAAGTCTATTTAAAAAATCTTTTTTCTACTATAAAATTAAAACAGATTATATATATTAAAAGAATAAAGAATATTTTATTAAATCTAGGTATATTTTAAATATTCTATAATTTAAATAATTTCATTTTAAAAGATATTTTTACTTTAACTATAAATTTAGTATTAATATAAATATAAATATTTATTTTAATATTTATTAGAATTTAAATAAAAATAACTATTATATTTTTTAAAATTAGGATTTTAATTATAAAGCTATTTTTAAAAGATTTTAATAATATTTTTAGATTAATATATTACTAGTTTATACTTATTATATTTAAGATAAAAACTTTTTTTAAACTAAATTTTTTATTAATATATTTTTAGATTTGGTTTTTTTATTATTTTAATAAAAAGTATTTTTTTAAATAATTATAATTTAAATATTTAGATTTTTTATAGTACAAGTATTTTTTATTTATATAAAATCTAAATAGAATCTTAGTTCTATTTTTATTAATTACTAAAATAATTTTATTATTTAAATTATTTTTATAATCTATAAATAAAATTTGGTAGTAGTATTTTATATTCTTATCTATACTTTTAAAATCTCTGATATTTATAATAATACGCTATTTAAAGTAATATTAGATTTATAAAATTTAATAAAAATTAATTTCTTAAATTTTAAAAATAGTTTTTAATAAAAATCAAATTTTTAAAAATCTGCTGAAATACCTGCTTTGCTGGTTAAATAATAAAACTAAATATAAAAATTATAAAATTTTTATTCTAGAATTATTTTAAAATATATCTACTTTAATCTAGTATTTTATTTTTAATTCGGATTAATATAAATTACAGCTAAATAAAATAAAATATTTATTATATTCTTAAAAAAATATTTAGTTTTAATTTTTAGTTTAAAAATAAATATCTGTAGATATTATTTTTATAATAACTAATAATATGTATTTTTTATTTAATAAAATTTTTATAATAATTAATATTAGTTTTAAGTTTCTGCTTAACTGCAAGTTTTTAATTTTTGAAAATAATATTCTTTCTATTATTAAATATGAGAAAATTAAGAAGTTTTATAATTTTTTTAGAAATTAAGACTTTTTAATCTATACTAGCTATTAGAATTAATATAGTATTTTATTATATTTTAATTTAAATTATTTTATTTTTGAAATTATTTTTCTTTATTTTTAATAAATTGATATCTATAAAATAGGATTTTTTAATTAATTTCTAACTAGGTCAGACTTTTTTTTAGCTTATTTATTTTAGTTAATAGATTACTAATCTTTTTTTTAAATTTATTATAGATTTTTGATACTAATTCCAAAATATATATAAAATCTTTTTTATAAAAATTATAAAACTTTTTAAATATAATATTTTTTTAAAAGCCTTATTAATCTTATTTATAAATAAAATTAGTTTTTATATTTTTTTTAAACAACTTGGTTATTAATATATTTTATATTATTATAATTATTCTTAATATTTTAGTTCTAATACTAATTAGTTTTAGATTTAGTTTATTTTAGAGTCTGATTTTTATTTATTAGTTTTATATAATCTATGAATTACAGTAATAAAAGCTTTTTAATTTTAATAATAATCTAGTTATATATTAAAATTTAAATTAAATTCTTATTATTTTTTAATTACTGTACAGCCTACAGCTATAATAATAGAAATTTAATTAGAATTTATAATTCTAAATTTATATTTTTTTTTAATAAATATTTTTTAAAATTGACTGTTATTACAATCGACTTATATAAATAAAAAACCTTTTTTTAATAATAATAAAAATATATATTTTTATATATTTTAGTTATAAAAAGCTTTAAAAAGTAAAAATAAAAAACATAATATTTAAAATTATATAACAGCCGATTAAACTAACTAAACTTTATTAATATAATATTATTTAAATAAAATCTTAAGTATAAAAAAAAGAAAAATAGCTATATTTCCTATATGATTATATTATTTAAATACAGTATAAATAAAATAAAAAGATTAAACAGATTAAACTAGTTCTAATCCGCTACTCTGTATAGAGGTCTTCCGCATGGCTCTCACACCTTAATAAAATCTTTAAATCTTATATTTATTAAATTTGCTAAGCTAATAAAAATAATATTAATAAAATATTTAATTTATTATATAAACCTAAAAAAATATTTTATACAACCGGCTATATACTATCTATTTATTTAATATTTATTATTTAGAAAACTATTAATAATATCTATAAAAAATATATAATTATTAATTTAAGAGCTGTAAATTATTTTAACAAGTCCGATTTTTATTTAGTTTTTATATAAAACAAAATTCTTTAAATAGTTTAAGATTATTTTTATATTTTTATTTATAATATAGTTAGTTGTTTTTACTAATAGCTAATATATTAAGACTATTAAAATCATCTTATTACTATTATATACTAAGAATAAGAAGTTTTCTATATTATTATAATAAACTATATTATATATTTATCCGAATATATATAAATAATATTATTATTATATTTTATATATTAAAAGAATATCTTAAATATTTTAATTTAATCTTTTAATATTTTAAAAATATAAATCTTAAATTAGAATTTATAAAAGTATATATCAGCTTTTTATTTATTACTTTTTTAGAATAATATATTAATTTTCTTACTTTAACTATTTCTAAGTCTAAAATTAAAATTATATATACTTTTTTATTTTAAGTAATTATTACTAAACTAGAATACTTTCTTAGTTTTACCAGCTGATTATAATCTTATATTAATTAATATATATAAAAAGCCGCCTCTTTCTAAGACTAAAAAATATAAAAATCTAAGCTTTATTTAAAAATAACCGGTCCAAATAATTATATCTAATAAGAATTTATATTAAAAATATTAATTCTAAATCTAATATCTAAAAAACTCTAAATATTTTATTTATTAATTCTAAATATCTAGTATATTTTAATCTAAATAAATAAATCTATATCAATTTTAATATTAGGTATAAAAAAATAAATATCATAATATATTATATTAGTCTAAAATATATTTATACTAATATTTTTAAGCTATTTATATAAATTATAATAAAACTAAATCTATTTTTTTTATGTACTTTAACCATATTAAAAAAGAATTATTAGTCTATAAAGCTTAAAATCTTATATTTAATATAAATATTTTAAAAATTATATTATTTTTATTAAATTAGTTTCTTAAGATTTTTTTATTATTATATATACTAATTATACTAGTACTGTCGGTATTAGCAAGCAGATTATATTTAATATTATTATTTTTAACTACTTAAATCTTTATTTTATATATATATTTTAATTTATTTAGAAATATAATTTCTAAGTCTTTTATTATTTAAATAAATTAAATATTATAGCAGATGCTTTTTTCAGATTATTATAAAAAAAGTTCTATATACTATTCTATTATCTATTTTAAATAAATAATAAACTATGATTTATAATTTAAAAAACACCCTGGCTAATATATCTAATATAAATATTCTTAATTCTAATATTACTTGTTTTATATATATAATTAAGATTAGTAATAAATTTAAATATTAAATTATAAATAACTATACTAAAGATTTTTAAATAAAAAAAATAATAGCTGTTTTTAACTTCGATTCTAATATCTGTTTATTATATTTTATATAGAATAGATTTTTATATATAATTAAATATATTTTTTATAATTCTAATACCGGTAAAACTATTGTTAATTCTACTAAGAATAAAGTATATTTTAAATTAGTTACTATAAATAGCAACCGTCTTATTTCTCAGAAAGCATAAATATATTTATTTTATTTAATTATTTAAAATATTTTTTTAAAATTATTTATAAGAATAATAATCATCTATTATTTAATAAATACATTCTGAAACTTAATAGTCTTTTTATTTATTAAAATCGAAAATAATTATATAATTATATTAATAAATATTTTAAATATAATAAAAATCGGCTTCGCTATTATAAATTATATAATCTTCTATAACTAATTATTCTAACTAATTTAATTTATACTATTATAATAGATTTCTTTATTTTACTTTCTATCGTTGATATATTGAACTTTTTATTATTATTATTAATAAATTTATTAAATATATCAGTCTAATCTTCGAAAGGTAAATATAAAAATTAAAGTATTAGAAAGTTAAATTAATCTAATATATATAAAAATATAATTAGAAAGTTTTTTTTTTATATTTAATTAAGATTTTTAATTTATATTAGAATTTTAAAAGAAACTGTTTTTTTATTTCAATACTAAATAACTTTATAATACTATATTCTATTTTCAAACCAACAGTTGGTTAGAATAAATAATTTAGACTATTAAAGTTATATTAAAATATAAAATTATTTAAAATTATTTATAACTCTTAATGTTACTGTTTATTACTTTTATTATTAATTTATTTCTATCAGGCGTAATTAAAAAGACTTTTTATAAATTAATATTTAATATTTTATTATTAAATTAAATTAAATTAAATTTATTATAAATGTATATATTAGTTCTATAACCAAGTAGCAGTAGATTCTAGTCCGGCGGCTAGACAGACCACCGAAATATTAAATCTATATATAAATAAAATACTTGGCTAGTTAGTCTATTTTTTTCTTTAAATTCTTAATTTTTATATAGTTTTTATAATATTATATAGATTTTTTTTATATTATAAACTAGTAGTATTAATAGCTATCGGATATAGTTTATTTCATATTTATTTTATAATATATTTTTTTTATTAGTTCCTACTGCGGCCCCTAGTTACTATATAATTTAATATTTAGATTTATTATTAATATTTTTTATTAGTTAGTCCGAAAATCTCCGAATATTATAGTCTTAATATAATAAATAAAAGCTTATTATTAAAGAAAATTATTTAACTGTAGAAATTAGTTAGCTGCAGTTTTTATTTCTAATAAAATAAAAAAAATAATTAATTAATATATAAACTAACTAGTAGCTGGTAGTCTGCCTATAAATTGATAGTAGTTATATTTTAGTAAATATATTAAGAATAATATTAGTTAAGTTCTAAAACTGGTCTAAAAATCTTATATATAATATAAAATAGATTATTTATTTTATTATGTTTTTTAAAAAGATACCGAAAGTTAGTAAGTCTTTTTTAAATCTAAAAAATATTTTAATAAAAAAAATTATATTTCAAATATTTCATTAAAAAATATTTAACTAATTAGAATTTTTATTTATAGAACTATATAATTAATTCAGCAGCTCTAATAATTCTTAAAAATATATTTAAAATAATTTTACTAGTTAGTATCTAAATTAATATTAAAAATTATATTCGGTATAAGCTAATATATAAACTAAAAATATATTTATTTTTTATTATATTAATAAAAATATAATAAATATAAAGCTTATATAAATTATTAATTTAATTAGCTTTTTATTACTAATTAGCTAGATTTTTAAATTTTTAATATATAATAGAAATTAGTATAGAAAATATCGGTTAACTAATAATTTAAATAGCTATTATTTTAGTTTATTGATCTATTAGTTTATTATTTAATATATTTTTTATAGTTTAGAAATTATTAGAAATATATTTATTGACCGGTTTTTTATATATAATTAAGCTAATTAACTATTATTATTTAATAATTATTTATTTTAATTAGTACTAAGACTTAATACAGGTCTATATAATTATTTAATTATTAATAAGAACTATTATTAATTTGAACTTAAGAATATCTATTAATACTATTCGAAAATAAGTATTTTTATAAATATTAGATTTTTTTTAATAAAAGTTAGAATAAGTTTTATACTAGTTAGTTTTATAGAACATATTATATAAATATTTTTTAACTAATTAGTATAATTTAATTTTTATTATAAATTATTACTATAATATTAATATTATTAAAATAGCCGCTGCCGTCGGTATATATAAAAAAAATAATAAAAAATAAAAAAATATATTTTTAAAAAACTTTTTTTTTAAAATTAATAATATTAATAATAGAAAATTATTATTATAATAAAACTAGTATTAGTTTAATAGTCTTAATAAAAATTAATATATCTAGATTAAATTTAAGATCTTAGGCTAATTAGTATTTTAAATAATTTAATAATAATATAATTAGATTAGCTTTTAGATTATTAGAATAATATCTACTAAAATAAATTTACTAAATTAAAAATAAAATTTAATGATAAAATAATATTATTTTAATTTAAAAATAGATATTTTTAGTAGTTCATTTAATTAATATTTATAATAATAATATATTAAAATATACTTTAAAATAGTTTATACAGTAGTATAAAAAACGTTTATTATTTAATAATAAATTTTATATTAAATATTCTTATAATATTTTATAATATTAATAATAGTCTTTTAATAACTCTAGACATTATAAATAATTTATATAAAATATTTAAATAATAGTTAAAAAATTAGAATAGTAGTATATATATTATATAAATTAATAGTAAAAATATTCTGAATAAAGTCTATAATTAAGAAAAAAGCTATAATAAATTAAATAGTTTTAATTTTTAATTATAAGAAATAAATAGTTCTTACTAATTTCGGGTTTAAGAAAACTCTAAAATAGCAAAAGCTTTATATTAATTTAATTATTATTTTTATAATAATTAAAATTTTATTTAATGATACAGTAGAGACTATTTTTATATAAAAAAAGCCTTTTATTATATTAATTAAACTATATTTAAATAATAAAAACATTAAGATATATTAGTATTATTAAATCTTAGTATAATAATAAAACTTTTCTAAATAAATATAATTTTTAAAAATAATATTCCTTTATATTAACATATAAATATTATTTATATAGCTAATAATTAGAATATAGCTGTCTATAAAAAACAGCTTTAATAGATTAATATTATAAAATAAATAAAAAATAAATGAAAATAATAAATATTAAATAATATTTATAGCTATATTTTTTTTATATTTTTTTATATAATAATAGCAGTTTACTAGTTAATAAAAAAGAAAATAATCTAATTAATAATTTTAACTAATATATAATATTTTTATAAATTATAAAAAAATGTTAATATATTATATTATTATAAACGTTTTAAATATTAATTATTAAGAAACTAATTATTAAATAATTAGATTATTATATAATATAAATCTATTTAAAAATCAGATATAAAATATAATTATAAAAGTCTTTTTATATTTATTAATATAATATTCTAGAAATAGTTTAAGACCCTTTATTGTAAAATTAATTTAAAAAATAATAATTAATTTTAGAGTTTTATTTAATATATTAAATATAATTATTTTTATTTAGTTTATAGATAATAATAATAATTAATTAATAAAAATACTAAAAATAGTAGTTTATATTTAGATATATATGAAAAATATTAATTAATTAATATTTTATAAAAAGAAACTTATTAAAAAATTAGACTAAGTAGTTTATTAAAACTAAAAATCTTTTTAACTATAGTTTATTAAATTATATAGTAAATTTTATTTAATATTATTTAAAATATTTTATATAATTTAAAATATTTATAATTATTGATATTAATAAGATTTACTATACTAATAGCTAGAAATAAGATTTATTAAAAAAGTTTAATTTTAATTTTAGATTCTTTTATTAGTTTCTCGGTTAGTAATTATAATATAAATATAAATATAAATCTTAAATTTCTATATATATAAATTTAGTAGACTAGTTTTTAAAATCTTTCAATAAAATATTTTTTATTTTTTATTTTTTTTAATATATTTATTTTTTTATTTAATAATTTATTAATATAGTATATTATAGGCTCGGCTATAAATTCTTCAATTTATTTAATAATTAGATTTAATCTATTATTTTATTTCTTATATATAATATTTTAGTTTTTTTATTTTTTTAGTATAACTAGATTGAAAATATTTAATAATAGTTTTTTTTAATATAAGAGTTTTAGTAGTAGTAGTTAGAATTTGAATAAGATTTTTTATTATTATATTAATAATAACTAGCCGGATTAGTCAGTTAATAATTATTTATAACTATAATTAGTTAGCTAGTTTATTATAATAAATTTATTAATTAATATTAGTTTAGTTTATTTTTTTATTATAAAAATAAAATTAGAACTAAAGTTAAATATAGTATATATTAATATATAATTAATTTTGATTTATTAATTCTTTTATAAATTATGATAGTTAAAATATTTTTTTATACTATTATATAATTTATATTAAATTAATAATAGTATAAATACTATTTTTTTATATATAATTATTTTTTTGGTAAAAGCAGTTTAGGATTTTTATTCATAATATTATTAAATAGTTAAATAATTATATTATTAATATAAAGCTAGTTAAACAAATTTTAAAATAAATAATATAAATTAAAGTTTTTAGGAATTATATATTTATTTAGTTTTTATAATATCATAAAAAGTAGATTAAATATTAGATTTAATTTTTTTTATAAAAGTTTTTATTTTTAGATATAAATATTAGCTTAGGTTTATTAATTTTATATTAATTATTATTTTTATTAAACTAATATATTTATATATTTATAAATATAGTTTTTTTTTAATATTTATAATCCAAAAATATTAAGAAATTAGAATTAATACTAAATTATTTATATTTTTAGATTAATATATTTATTTATAAAAAATAGATCTATAGAATACGTTCTGTATTTAATATTAGTTTTATTATTAAATAAAAACATTTTGTTAAAATCTAAAAATATATAATTATCTCACTATTATAATAGTTTATTTAAAACTTTTAAATAATAATAAATTTTATATTTTATATTTTTTTTATCAAAAAGATATATTATAATATTATTAAATCTTTATTAATTTATCCATATACTTTTAAGCTGTTTATAATAGCTATTTATTATTTATAATTAAAATAGATTTAGTAATATTTAAAATAAAAATACTAAGTTTATTATTATTATTTTTATTTAGAATAATAAACTAGTTTTATTCATTATTTTCATATTAGATTATAAATTTAAATATATTTATAATATTATTAAAACTAAAAACTAAAGCTGTTTTAATTGATAATACCGGAATATTATTAATAAATAGATTCTAATTATAAATATGAATTTTTATAATCTTTTAATTATTTTTTTTATAATAGTATTTTCATTGTTTATTATAATTATTTTTAGTTATAGTTTTAATTTTTATAATTAGACTTTTTAGTTTTTTAGTACCTGATTTATAGTAGTTTTTATTATAAGCAGCTATAGTCCAGGTTGTTATAAAGCAGCTATAAATATATCATAATTAGATAAGCTTAAAGCTGGTTTTAAAAATAGTTTAAATAATAATATGTTTATTATTAATAATAGAAAGCTTAATATGTAGTATAAAAATATTTAGCCGGTATTATTAAATACTTTTCAATTAATTTTTTCTTATATAAATATAATTAAAAGTAAAATATTTTAGTTTATACTTTATATATTTAGTATATATTTTATTATTTTTAAATATATAGTCTATTAATTTATATAAACTAATATAATATATATGAATCTAATTTTTTAATAATATTATTTAATATAACTATATTTCTAATATTTAAAATGTTATAAAAATTATTAATTATGATCATAATAACCAGTATTAAAATAATTATTATTAAGTATAAAACCTCCGCGGAAGAAAATATTTATTATATTAAAATTATTTACTTTAATAATTAATATAAAAAACTTATTTTTTGAAATCATAGTTTTTTATAGCTGTATTCAGCTAATATATATAATTTTAATAGATATTATAATTAAATAGCTAATATTAATAATTTTAATTTTTTTAATTAAAATCTTTATTATCTTATAAGATTTCTATAGCTAATACAGCTAATATTTATATTATTTAATTATTATATTTAGATTAAAAATCTTAATTTATAGAATCTGTATATAAATAAAATATTTAAAATTTTTTAAATTATTAACTATAAAAATTATATTATTGTTAGATTTTATAATATTTATAATAATCTTATAATAAATAATTATTTTATTTTTTATATTAATAATATTTTTATTAATATAGTCTACTAAAATCTTATCATTATAATATAATAGAATAACTATAGTATTTATAGTTTTTTATATATAAAGAATTAGATTTTTAATAAAACTTAATTATATTAATAGACTGTTTAAATTTATTAATTTATTTGTAATATTAATTATATTAGTTTAGATTTTAATAAACTAATTATTTATATATAATCTAAAAATAGTAGTTATAACTATATATTAGACTATATTAATATATAAATATATTCTTAGTATTATTTTTATAAATATAATAGTTATAGATTTAATACTAAAAATATTAATAGTTTTAATAATTTATAGTTATTAATTTATTTATATTTAAAAAATATTTTTAATTTTTTTAAAATTCTTATAAAAAATATTTGCTAAGAGTACTTCTATTATCTAACTGAAAAAATTAATAAGATTTTTAATTAATAAAAGAAAAACTAATTTTAATAAACTATTATTTATTTTTTTTAAATTATTTAAAGATATTGTTAATAGTTATTATATATATATATAAATTTTTATAATAATAGTCGGCTCTAAGTTGAGGCTATATTAGCTTCTTAAAACATATTTCAAATAATATTATATTACTGTATAATTATAAGAACTAAAAATACTATTAAAAAATAATAAATTAATAAAGAATAGAGTTAGATATATCTTTCTATATTTTCTAATTAATAATTTAATAATAGCGTGCTGTTCGGTATAGCTGGCGCGGTTCTTTATATAAAACTTATTATTATTTTTTAATATTTTATTATATTAATCTCAGTACTTAGTAAACATAATACTAAAAAAAGCTATTCTAAAACAAACTATTTTTATTATTTCTAATTTTATTATTTTTAAAAATACTTTTAAAGTTATCCTGAACAAACCTATTCCAATTTCTAATAAATTTATTATAAATAAACTATCTAATAGTTAGTACTCTTATAGTTTCTTTATTTATTTAACTATACTTTTTCTATATATTCAAGTTATTATTTCTTCTTTAAAATATATTCTTAAAAAGTCGCCTATATTTAAAATATACTATTACTGTTTATACCGAAGATATTTAAAACTTCTTATCTTATTTTAATATAAAGAAGGTCTTTAAATATACTATTATATATATAAAATATATATATAATTATTATTATAAACTTTTATTTTTCATTTTTAGCGATTAAATATATTTATATTTATATTAAGAATATATTATACTGTTCGGCTCGGTAATTAAAAAAAATTAAATTACTAATATATTAGTTCTTTTTTATTATTATATATATTAGATACTATATTTATTATTTTATATTTTTTAATTCTTAGAATATATATTCTGTTGTCTCCGTCGCTCAGTTTAAATCTATATATAATGTTAATAATTTTAATTTATTTAGATATACAATAGGCAAGCCCTCTAAAATCTAGAATAAAAATTATAACTATTCCGAAGAATTTTTAAAAGTGGAATCTATTTTAATAAAATATACTACTTTTTATAAATAATACTATATTTTTATTTTACAGTATCTCGTCCGTTAAAAAATAGAGTCTAAAAAATAATATATAAATATTTTTTTAACATTGATATTTTTAATCTTATTTATATATTTAAGCAGTCCGAATAGTCGCTATATTAATATTAATAATATATTTATTTATTTGTATTTATTTTTTTCTTTTATTTTTATTCTATTTTAGAATATTTTACTAGTTTATATATTTCGTCTTTTATAATAATTTATTTTTATTTTTATATCTTTATATATTTCTATTTTTGTTATCCTATCCTTCTATATGCTATTTTTAATATATATAATTAACAATAAGAACATCTGTTTTAAAGCCCGGTATATATTATTATTTAAGTATATCAATATTTTACTGTTTATTTATATAGCTGTTTTTTTTACCCCCTAAATAGCAGAACTTCAAAATAGTCGATTCCTTCTGTTCTTTCTTATCTCCAATTATTATAATCAATCATATTAATCATATTAAACTTTAACCATAACAATAACCTGCTAAAATTAATTTTCTTTTATTAATTAAAAATCTTATTAATTTTATTAATTAGATTATAAAGGTGTTTTCGGTAGATATTTTTTATAAAAAGTTTAAAAAAATTAAAAATATTTGTTAAATATAAATAAATTAGTAGCTGTAGATTATTAAAATTATTAATTTTTTTAATACTAAGTCTATAGTTATTATATTTAGAAAACTAATATTAAAAATATATTTATATATTAATATTATTTATTATATAATTATAACTACTATTTTTAGATTATATATAAATAACTAGTTTACTAAAATCTAAACTAATATAATTAATATTATAAATAAATTAATAGACTTAAATAATTTATTAATATAGTTAATTCTTATGAAAAAACTTATCATTTATATATAAAAAATTATAAATATTATAGTTACTTTATTATACTAAAATAATATGATCTTAATAAACTATATTAATAAGAATATTATCAATATAAAAAATAAAATAATTATTTATTATAAAATTCTTATAAATATTAAGAAGTTTAGTAGTAATATAATTTTTATAGCTAATAATTTAAAAAATCTTAAATATTTTATTTATATATAAATTTTATAAATTAAAATTTTTAGTTTAAATATAATAATGAAATAATATAACTATTTAATTATTATATATAGTATAAATATTAGTTATATTAATTATAAAAATTTTATATAATAATAAAAAATCTTAATTAAAAAAATTAAACTCATTAATATTAGTTATCTAACTATAATATTTACTGAGATTATATATATTAATTAAATATAATTATAAAAAATTATAATTAAAATGAATAATCTAAATATAGTAAATATTTTTTATAAATATTTTATATTTAATAATAAATATTTTAATATTACTTATTATAACTATAATTAATAGCTTTTATAATATTTTAAATATTAAAAATATAATTATATTAAATAATATTATTAAAAAAAATCTGATTTATATATACTATACTAGCTTATATAAATGAATGAATTATATATTTAAAAATAATAGAATATATATTGAATATATAAATTATAGATTCAAATATTTTATTTTTAATTATATTTATATTATAAAAAATTAATTAAACATTATTTAATAATACCGGCTGAATTTCTTTATATTATATATTAAACTTTTTATTAATAATAATAATATTATTATTTAAACTGTTTCTAAGTTTAAGACTAGTTTTAAACTTATTGAATTATAATATATTTATAGCTATTTTATAATAATTCAGACTATAATTATTTATAATAAAAGCTGTTATAAATTAATTATCAAAAATTAAAAACCCCGGCTATAAAAGTTAAAGTTATAACTAAAAATAACTATAATAAATAACTAAAATATTATTATAAAAAAATAATTAAAAAAGTAGAAAAATTAATACTCATAATTAAAATTTATTTATCAATAATATTCTAATATTATTAATAAAAACTATTTTAATTCTTAGTTTTGATAATATTATAAATATATCTAAATTTATAATCTAATATTATAATAACTAATAAAATTAGTTTATTATTCGAAATAAAAAAAATAATAATAAATTTAATATTCTTATTTTAAATATTACTAAAATTTCAATTATGAATGATAAATAGCTATTATAAATAGCTTAAAATTATATAAATAAATTATTAGAAATCTAATAGTATTAAAATATATCTTATTAATAAAAAAATATAAAATATAAGATTTATTATTATTTAAAAGCTTTAAATAAACTATTATAATAATTAAATTACTATATATTTTTAAATTCTAAAAAAATATTTTTATTTAATAATAAAACTAATATTAAATATAGGACTTGCTCTGTAAATCTACTTAATTTCTTATATACTTTAATTATAATTTTTAGTTTATTTATTTAATTTTTTATATACTTTAACTATAATTTTTTAGCTTATTTATTTAATTCTTTATATATTTTAACTATAGTTTCTTAGCTTGCTTGTTATAAATTAATGATTAAAAAGCTGAAGACTCCGATAATAAAAGTTAAAACTATAATTGAAAGTAATTATACGAAATAATTAAAATATTATTATGAAAAATGATAAAGAAATTATAAAAATTAATATTTATAGCTAGAATCTATTTATTAATAATATTCTGATATTATTAACTAAGGCAGCTTTAATTTTTAGTTTTAATAATATTATAAATATATTTAAATTTATTAATCTAATACTATAATAATTAATAAAACTAGTTTATTATTTTAAATAAAAATAATAATAATAAACTTAATATTCTTATTCTAAATATTATTAAATTTTTAATTATAAATAATAAATAGCTATTATAAATAGTTTAAAATTATATAAATAAACTATTAGAAATCTAATAATATTATAATATATTTTTTTAATAACAAAATATGTAATATAAGTTTTATTATCATTTAAAAATTTTAAATAAATTATTATGATAACTAAATAACTATATACTTCTAAATTCTAAAAAAGTATTTTTATTTAATATTGAAACTAATATTAAATATAAAACTTATTTTATAAATTTATTTTTTATCAAAAAGTATATTAATCTAAAAATATAAATAGTTTAATATTAATTCTAGTTTCTTAATATTCTTATATTATAAATATTGAAAAAAACTATACTTATATCTATTATCTATATTAATCCGAAAAAAATAATAACTAATATAAAATTAATAAATCTAAATTAATATTTAAATTTAAAAATAAAGTTTTTTATAAAAAAAATAAATCTAATATTTAATCTATTTTTTATAATATTATAAAAGTTAGATAAATATATAATTTTTAAAAATTTTTACTAATATTATTTATTTTAAAGTCTGTTAGATTATATTTATATAGATGATGCAGCTATTCAGCTGTTTAACATTATTATTAATAAAAGTTTTAAATTATTTTTATTAAAAAAAATAATTATATATAAAAAATATAATATTTATATTATTATTAATCTAATATAAATTATATAGTAGCTCGAGAAATTTCTTAATTATTATAATTTATAAAAAAGTTAATAAATTAAAATTAATTATTATGAATATAATAATAAAAGATGTTATTAAAATTCTAATTATTATTATTAAAATTATTATATTAAAAAGATTATTATTAGATATTCTAAATCTAGCTATATAAAAAAATAAAAAAATTGGAATATTATATATTACATATTATAAATAAAATAAGAAACCAAATCTAATTATTAAATAAATTATAAAACTTATAACCGAGTTTATAATATATTATATTAATAAACTATTAAATAAAAAAATAAATATATTAAAAAAATAAAAAAAAATTTTATTAAATAATTTTAAAAACTAGTTTATTAAATATATATATATAAAAATTCAAGATATATATTTATATTTATATAATAATTACTAACTAAAAAACTAATAAAAAAATCTAAAACTAAAATTAAGCTTTTTTAATAAATTTTATTTTTAATTATTAATATAGAAGATCTTACTAATATTAATAATTATAAATATTTTAAATTATAGAAAATATTTTAAATAATATGAAAGAAAATATATTATATAATTTAATAAGCTGTATTTAAAAAAGCTTCTAATTTTAATAAATTATTTAATCTAGTTTTTTAATAAATCTTTTTTATTAAATATTAATTAAATAATATTTCTAATATATATTTAAATATAAACTATTACTTGTAGTACTTTTATTAATTAACTTTGATTATTATTTATAAATTAAATAAAAATAATTATATTATATTTAAAAATTATTAACTAATTATTCTACTTAATATATTAGATAAGATTCTGAAATTCATTATTATTTTTTAAATTAATTATATAATAAAAGTTTTTGAACTATTTTTAAACTATTATATTAGTAGATATTAAAAAAGATTGTATAACTATATTTTATATCAAATTTTTAAATAAATTTATATCATATAATAAACTAATTATCTAATAATTAGTTTACTAATAATTAATATTTAAAAAATCTATAATAATATAATATATTAAAATTTTTTTATAATCTATAAAAATATTATATATCAGTTAAAATTATTAATTGAATTATTTTTTTATTCATTAGGAAAACTGTTATTATTATATAAAAATATTATAAAAAGAAGTATAATTATAAATATTATCTAAAACTTATTATTTTTATTTATTTTTTATTTATTCTATAATCTTAATTTATTTAAGCTATTTTCTATAAATAGCTGTATTCTAATAATTAATTATATAAATAATATATATATATCTATATAAAGAAATATTATTTTAAAAAATTATATTTTATTATAAAAATTCTACTATTATACTAAAGTTTAAAAAAACTAATATATTTTAGTATTTTTATTATCAAAGTATAGTTTAATTAATATAATAAAAAGTCTTTTTTATATAAAAATATTTTTTATTCTATAAGGAAATAAATTCTTAATTATTATAAAAATAATAATTAAATTAATATAAAACTTCTGCTATCTTGAAGTCTTTTTAAATCCGAAATTAATAGAAATTATTTATTTTTTATAATTAAAAATTAGAATTATCCGGCTTATTATAGTTTTCTTTTTAATTATAAATTTTATTTAAAATATATTAACTACTAATTTATATTATATATATATTATTATTATTTTTTACTTATTTTTTTAAATATTTTACAGAATTATCTGCGGTATTATTTTTCCGAAGTTTTTTATTATTATATATATTAATAATCTTAGTATTATAGTTTAGAGCAGCTTTATTATAGTAAACTATTATTAATTAAAATATATCTATTATATATATAAAAAATAAAAAAATTATTTATATTTTCTATTTTATTTTTCTAAAATATAAACTAATTTATTTCTATAAAAACTATTAGAGTATTTCTAAGCTAACTAGTTTAGTAGAAGCCCCGGTAACTATTTAAAGAATATTAATTAAGCTTATTCTAATATTTTATTATTTTAGTATAATTTTAGATTTTAGTCTTATTAGTATAATTTATATAATTTATTATTAGATTAAAGTAATTTTTTAATTTTAGTTTTTATTTTAATTACCGGCTTTATTTAGAGTATTAGTATTTTATATTTATATAAAATATAAATTATTATTTTCTAATTATAGATATTTTATAAATATTTTATATAATATATTAGAACTATATATAGTTTTATTATAGTTTAAAAGTATTTAATTTAAATTATAAAATTAATTTAGAAATAGACTTTTATTTATATTACTAATATTTTTTATATTATTATAGAGCTTATTTTTATAATTTATTTTTATATTATATTAATAATAATAGTTCTGGATCTTAAGATTCTTCGGGCTTATTTCCGGATATATATTTTTTAGTATATATCTAGATTTAGACTATTTAGATTTTTTTTATTAAGTAGAAATCTTACTACTAGTAGAAATATAGTCTGGATTAGAATCTGCTACTTCTATTATTATAATAGCTTAAATTTAAACTATTAGTTATATCTTAGAAATTTAATTATAGATAATATTCCTGTAGTAATATTCTTCGAATATTCTTATTATAGTTATTAAAAATAATATTATTAAAATATATATAAAAGCTTTTTAAAAAAGTATTTTTTTAATATATATTAATAAAAATAATACTAAAAAAAATATAAAAACTATTATAATTTTTAGTTTAAATATTAATATTATATATCTTAGAATTCTTATAATATAAATAGTATATATAATTAAACTTAATAATATTTATATAATTTTAATATATCTTTAGATTATATTATTACTACAGCCGGATGCTATTATAATAATTTTTATTAATAATTAAGCTGTTATTTAAGCTTAAAAATTTTAAAAAGATTTTTTAAATAGAAATATTTTTAGAAGATTATTAAATATTTTAAGATTTTTTAAAGTAGTTAGAAGATTTATATATAGTAGATTTCCGGCTATATTAAAATATATAATAATAAATAGACTAATAAGCTTATTAAATAAGCTATTAAAACAGTATCTAAATTTTTTACAAAATCTAATAAATTTAGTAAACTAAAAAATAATTAAGCTGTTATCGAGGTTACAGCTGTACAGCCGGAGCTAGAATCTAATTCTAATTTTAATTTTAATTTTAAAATATCTATTTTTAAAACTACTGTTTTTTAGTAATTTAAAGTCTAAGCTAAATAAGTATAAGAATTTATATAGGCTTTTATCCCCCAAAGTATTATTATATATCTTATTATTTTTTTATTAAATATAATAGTTTTTTTATTATATAAAAATCTATATAGAACCGCCTTAGCGGTTCTTATTTAAATGTAAACTAAAAAAATTAGACTTAGGATTTATCTTAGCTAGTTTATATTTAAAATTAGTATTAACTAGTTTTCTAGCTTAAAAATATAGTTGATATATTATATATTATTTAGTTATTTTTAATATATAGACCTATAAAGTTATATATTATAAATAATATTACAGAAGATCTTACTACTCCGGATACTAATTAGTCTAGAATAGATAAGATATATAGTATAATTTATATTAAATATAAAACTTTTTATTTAATTTAAGAATTTATTAAAGAACTTTTAAATATTTCAAAAATCTAATTAATTTTATTTTAATAGAATATCTGTAATATTTTACTTGCTGTCAGATAAAAAACTATTTATATAGATTATAAAAGCTAGATCTGGTAGTTTTCGGACTACCGGATATATTTAAGTTTATATTTAATAAAAAACTAGAATAAAAATCACCTTTCAGGGGGCTATAATTAAGAAATATCTGTCCGGGGATTCTATAAAAAATATTATAAAAAGAATACTTAATTATATACTAGTTTATTATATTATACTAATTAGCTTACCGGATTAAAAAAAAGTTTATTTTATTCAGACTTGCGCCAACGTACCCGGGTAAAGTAATACAGCCAATATAAAAGGATATATAAAATATAATATAGCTGTTTTATTAAATATATAGCCTACTATACTAGTTGCCGGCTGGTTATAGTAACTGCCGCCACGCGGGCCTTAAGCCTGCCAGAAGCGAGAACAAATTCATTATCATCATCATTATAACTAGTTTATTAATAGCTAATATTTAGAGAGTTCATAATCATATTATATATTTATATCTTTTATATAATTTCTAAAAATATTATATATTAATTAAAATTATAAATTAGATTATATTTTTTTTCTAACAAGCAGACTACTATTATTATATAAAAAAATATATAAAAAATATATAAAAAAATATATAAAAATATATATAAAAATATATATAAAAATATATAAAAAATATATAAAAAAATATAGCTGTAAATATTATTTAAAACTTACTATTTTTATCTATTTTTTATTTATTTTTTAATATTAATTTATTTAAACTATTTTTTATAAGCAGCTGTATTTTAATTATGAGCTATATAAATATTATTTATATATTAATATAAAAATATATTATTTTTAAAAACTATATCCATTTATAGAAACTTTATTATTATTTTAAAATTTAATGAAATTAGTATATTTTAGTATTTTTATTATTAAAATATAGTTTTACTAATATAGTTCGGAGGTTATTTTATATAAAAATATTTTTAGCTATATAATTAAATAAGTTTTAAATTATTCTAAATATAATAATTAAACTAATATAAAGTCTTTGTTATTTAAAATTTTTTGTATTCTAAATTTATTAAAATTATTTATTTTATTTAATTAAAAACTAAAACTATTCAGCTAATAATTATATTATTATTAACTATAAACTTTATTTAAAATATATTAACTATTAATTTATATTATATATATACTATTATTTTTATTTTTCAGCTGCTGTTTAAATATTTTATATAAATTATTTATAGTATTTGGAACTATTAGACAACTATTATTAATATTATAAAATATTTTAAAAATATCTAACATAAAATTTATATTATATAGTAAAAGGTTTTTATACTACTGCTTAGACTTCTTCTAAAATATATATTAATATATTATTATTATAAATTTTAATTAAATAAGTTATAGAAATATTTATTTTTAAATTATAATACTATTATTCTATTATCTAATTTTATTTTTAATTTAATAAATTTATTCTAGTAGATACTATTTCGGTAATCTAAAAACTAATTTAAGTATATTATTATTAAATTATTTAAAATATTAATTAGTCTGGGATTTTGAATTTAATTTAAATATACTAAAAAACTATTAAAATTATTAAACTAATATTAGTTTTTTATAATAGCAGTTCTCTATTATTAATATTATTAATTCTAAAAAACCCTTTTAAAATTAGATTTTTTTTATTTTTTATTATTTTTTTATATATACTAACAGCAGCGGCTACTTTAATAATATAAATATTATAATAATAATTTATAATAGAAATTAAATTATACTACTTATTTAAAAATAATTTATATAATATATTTTATAAAATTAACTAATATAAAACTTGCTCTAATTCTTACTAAAAAAACCTAATATATTTATTTATAGAAATATTATTTTTTAGATAATATCAATTATAACTACTTTTTAGCTTAAATTATTATTCATCTTTATTAATCATTAAATAATTATATAAATCTATATCAAGCTTTAGTATTAATTAAAGTAAATAATTATTAAACGAATAATTAATCAATTTAATTATATATAGAAAACTAGTTAGTAAATATATTTTTAATAGCTTTTAAATTATAAAAAAATATTAAATACTAAATCAATATATTAATATATTAGAACAACAACTGCTTGGACTGCCGGTTAACTAATATTTTCTTTATTAATTTTTATTATATATTAATATTTTCAAAATTTAGCTAATTAGTAATAAGAAACTAATTAAACTAATAATTTATATAATTTTTATATTTGCTATACTCTTATTAATATAATATAAAATAAATATATTTTTAATTTTTATATAATTTTTTATTAAATATAATTCTTAGTACTAATTTAAAAACTAACTAATAAAGTTATTTTAAATATTTATTCAAAAATTATTTAAACAATTAAATTGATTATATATTTTTATGAATAAAAACTTTAAATAGTTAAATATATTTTTCTTAAATGTTTAAAATATAATTCTCTTTATTGAAATATTTTTATACAAAAAAAATTACTAATTTTTAGTATTTTTTTTTAAAAAAAATAGTAAAGTAAATAATCTATTTTATATTATATTTAAAACTTCTAAATTAATTCTAAGATCTAAGTAATATTATTTTTAATGTTATATTTATTAAAATATAATTATTATTAACATACAGACAGACTGCCAACTATTAGCTAGTTTATATATCATCTAATTATACTTATAGCTAATTAGTATTTTTTAAATAGTAAGTTTTTATTTATTATATTAAGATTATAATATCTAAAGATTCTTACATTAACTAATAAAAAATATTAATAATAGATCTAAATATTAAACTATATAATAATTAATAAATATAATAACAGTTGGTAAAAAAAATATATTATAAAAATAAATATAAAAATAAAATATATCTAAAAAATATTAACTTTACCAGTTTACTATACGGGAAAGAAAACTATATAGAACTTTTATAGAAAAAGAATTATATAAAGATTAAAATATTAGAAAAAAGAAACAGCTAAATAGCTAAAATTTTTACTTATATAAAGTTTTAATATTTCTACAGTCTGTTTATCCGCAGGACTGGGACCTGCCGCTATTCAGCTATAAGACTAATATATATATGTATGAACAAATCAATCAATCAATTAATCAATTAATAATAAAAATTCTATACTAGTTTAACTATTATTTCATAATAATTAAGAATTTATTTAATTATATAACAGAAAATATTTCTATATAAAAAAGCCTTTTCTTATATTAATTAAGCTATATTTTAATAATAGACACATTAAGGTCTATTAGTCTTGTTAGACTTTAACATAATAGTAGAGTCTTTATAAACAGATCCATTTTTTAAGAATAATATTTTTAATGTTAATATATAGATATTATTTATATAGCTAATAATTAAAATACAGCTGCTTATAAAAAGTATGCCTATAAAAAATAGTTCTAGTAGATTAGTATTATAAAATAAATAGAGAATATATAAAAGCAGCAAGCTCAAAATAATATCTATAATAATATTTCTTCTTTTTATAATTTTTTAATATAGTAAGAGCAGTTTACCGGTGAACAAAAAAATAATTTAATTAATAAGTTTAAGTAATATTCTGCGTTTTTAAAGATTATATAAAAGATATAAATATATTATATTATTATATTTTTTTTAAATATTAACTACTAGTAAACTAGTTATTAAATAACTAGTTTATTATATAATATAAATCTATTCAAAAATTAGATATGAAATATGACTATAAGATATTTTAGTACTTATTTATATAATATTTTAAAAATAATTCAAGGATTTTTAATATATACCTAATTTAAAAAATAATAATTAATTCTAGATTCTTATTTAATATATTAAATAAAATAATTAGTTGATAGTTTTTAAATATAATATAATTATTCTTATTTAATTTATAAATAATAATAATAATTAACTAGTAGAGATATTAGAAAAAAATTATATCTAAATATATATTAAAAATATTAGGGAACCGCTACCGCCACACCACATCCGCTACCGCCACACCGGCCAGGCTAGTGCCACACCTTTTTTCTGCCACCGCCTTCCATGAAAGGAAAAAGGATTAAAATTTCATATTTGTATTTCAATATATTTCTTTATTATATTTTTCTATTATATTTTATATTGTATTTTTTATTATATTTTTAATTATATTTTTAATTATATTTTTAATTATAAGTTTTTTTTAGATATATTATTAGACTAGAGTCTATCTAAGTAATTAAAAAATATTCAAAAATAATTTAATTTGTTTAAAAATAATATATAATAAAATTAGTTATTTATTATATAGAAATCATGTTATAATTTAATTA